>NC_040886.2:17871142-17923642 GCF_900634795.4 Betta splendens | reverse complement strand
CTGCTTCTGCAGAGGACGAGGCCGACGCACCGCATGGCAGCAATAACACAGCAATGATGGATAAATGGAGTATGTGCAGCAGTCAGCCTCACTATTGGCTGCTGCTAATTCATATATTATTTGAATTAAACCATTTATTCACAACCTGACGAATCATCAGTATTGAAATATGAAGTAACAGGATCATCCGCCACATTCTCTCCTTTGTGTCCTGTGGGGGATTCATGATCGACGCCGCATTCCTCTGACGTTCCACATCATTTACAGGACACTTCAGCTCCTGTCCTCACGCAGTCCCTTATAAAAAGCAGCGCGGGGAGGATTTATTGCCGTGTGTTGAGTGAAAGGGCTCAGCCTCCAGCTGTCTTGTCACTTGAACGTCGTCTGTGGGAGTCGTGGGAAGGGGACGTACTGTATGGAGACCCCCCCCCCCCCACATAAACGGAGTGTCTCTAACTAATGACAGCACTTCTCTTGGGTTTTGACCATTTTAAATATTTTATCATACTCATTTTTACAGTTAGTGTCGTGTTACTTTGACAACTTTCACTAAAAACCGTCGTACTGACCTCTAGTGGCTTCACTTCCAAATTTATTGCAGAGATGCAGTGAACACAGATTCTCTCTGACTAACAGGACGGAGCAGGACAGATGTTTTCAGCAGATGCATGAGGCCACACAGGGCAAAGAGCATCTGGAGAATCAAATAGAACACGGATTTTATCATCCATGTTAGTAATAAACGCTCCACGCATCAGTTTATTAGAGGGTTGATGCATAATCTCTGTGTTACGGACCAATATTAGGCTGTGATTTCAGATGTGCTCACAGCGTGTGCAGATAAGCAGCAGACGCCTTCTGGTGAAACAGCAGCGTCGCTCACAGCTCGTCTTATCAGCACCATCGCTGCTGACTTGTAAACTGGCCTCCACACGAAAAGCCTTTATCTCTGCAGAGGGTCAGCCAATATCCCACAGCTCTTCAACCCCCCCCCCCACACACACACACACACACACGCCTCCAGACGTGCCCAGACAGCCTCCAGAACACACACAGTCACTCCTGCAGCAGCAGGCACAAGTAGAAAGCTCATTTCCACTAAACCTAATAACGACAGAGGCAATATCGCTGATGTAATCTGGCTTCAGACGGCGCAACAGAGCCGCATGTGAGTGAGACTGCGTGTTTGTGTCATTGTGCTCTTTGCTGAGCCTCTCCTGGTCTCCTCCTCCAGTGGCGGCAGGCGGACTCCATCCGGCACCTGGGCAAGGTGACGCTGGCCCAGGAGCAGGACTACGCGGGGCTGATCGTGGGCTGCGTGTGTGTCAGCCTGCTGCTGATGCTGCTCGGAGGCCTGCTGATGTGGAGGAGGAACAAACACATCGACGGTGAGGGTGAGGGTGGGGGTGAGGGTTCAGGCGGAGGTGGGGTCAGGGGTCGCGCGTCAGCTTTCAGACAGGCTCGCTCCAGCTTCAGTGCAGGTAGTTTATGGAAAGGCAGAGGTTTGGAGCAATGTTTGAAACTGAAACCTGCAAGAAGGAGAGCATCAATCAAGACGACAATTACTGTACAGATTGTGACTAACTAGTGCCTTAAATGTATATCTGGGATTGTGTGTTGATGCACTGCGCCTTCGCAGCAGGACTCTAACCTGTGCGCTTGTGTGTCTGCTGGTGCATGAGTGCTGGTGGGAGCACAGGAGGTTTGTGTGGGGCGCATCGGTGAGACGCTTTGCATTTCTGAGTAATTCTCCCCTCCCCCCCCCCTCGTGTCCATCACCCACTCTTCACCTCTGGCCACTTCTTCCCACCCCTCCGTGTCCCTCCTCCTCTCGCTCCACATGCTTCTCCTTCCCTCTCCGTCTCTAGATCTCTCTGAGGTGTGGTATGATGGCCGGGGTCACATCCAGCATCTGGACAGGCTGGCTAACGCCAGGAGCGTCAGCCCCACTAATGAAATGGTCTCCCACGAGTCAGTCGACTATAGAACAACCCTGCTGGAGGGTACGTGCACCAGATAAGCTCACCCCTACCTGACATCTTCCTGCCTCCACTGCTCTCCATCTACCTGCTTCCCTCCCTGTGGGGCTCAGCGCTATGCTAGAGGGCACATATTCCTAACTAACACCGTGGCCTTAAGGTTGAATGGAGGTAAAGATTAAGGACAAGATTAGCCTGACCTGCTTTTACCTGAGCAGCAAAATCATTCCAAATTCTTCTGTTGAAGTCACCTGTGGCTCTGGTTCTGTCAGTCGGACCCTGAGGGCATGAGGGGAGCTTCTCATATTATGATCCACAGAAATTATGGACAAAGCAGTTTTGCTTTCTCTGTAAAAAAGCCTTGAAAGGTTTCAAATTTAAGAAGGTGCACTAAAAAACGAATGCTTGTCCCGAGGGAGAGGTTGCGGTGCAGGATCTCGAGGTAAAAGCCACCTCTCCTCTTCCAGAGGTCATAGTTTCTGTACAGTTTACTCTTCTTCCACTAACGGCATCAGATGTGAAATCAGAAACTTTGTTTTTCCAGCTCTACCTCCTTCGCAGAGTCAAATTGCTCTGTCATTTATAGCCATCCCTCTTTGATCATGTAACACAAATTGACCTCTGGGGCCCCACTGATACAGCCCCTGACCTTTGACCTCCTCCGTCTCCTCTGCGTCTCCAGATCAGGGCACTGACAGGCCCGAGACATGCCGGGCCGTTCCTCCAGTCTACGGGGGCAACGGGGAGCTGCTGTCTCCCAGGCTGGGAGCACTGGGAGGTGGACTGGGGATTGGTCTTGGGATGGAGAGCGAGCTGGTGTCACCTTTGCTGATGGCTCCCGTGCACATTGACCCATCGTGCCTCCACCCAGATCTGCTGACAGAGGTGCAGCACGTGGTGATCGCCAGGGAACAGCTGCTGCTCCACCTCAACCAGGTCATTGGCAGAGGTCAGTTTCCCAAAGCGTGGCTTATTCGTAAAGTGGGTAAAGTCATAGTTAATGTTCAACAGCAAGTTTGTCTAAGCTAATTTAACATCACCGGAGAAACATGACTCAAAACAATCTGGTGTTTTGTTTCAATGAAGGGACCTTTTGCAGTGATGCTCGTTGCTCATTCTTGCTGCTGATGTGTGAAAGCAAAGCAGAAACCAACTGAATCATGTGCGGATCCAGTGAAGTCAGGGCTCTTAAAGCATCCATGCAGAGCTGTGCAGAGCTGATGCATGCGGCATGTGATGCTGTTTGCACCGCTAATAAACTCAGTCCTTGGATGTACATTACGGTCGGCTGGCATTCCCACACAAAGCGCCTCGTGTTGTGGTGTTTAAGTCGGCAGATCAGGCCCTCAGATCGGATTTAACATCAAGAGGGGAAAGACCCCCAAACCCTCAGTGTCACAGAACACAGCTCTGTGAATTATCCCCTGAAGAAAGGCCTTTTAAAGTGGCGCACCATGATTTGTTAACAGCTAGTATTCCCAGGCTCCATTGTTGGGAGGCGAAACCCAACACCCTCAGCCATCTGCGTGGACGTGAGGGGGGAACGTCGCGCTCATTTGGTTCCAGCACAGCTCCTCGTCTGGGCCGAGACCTCGCGTCTTAAAGAAGACGTATCATTCAATAAAAGGCACAATAACTCAGGGGCCTCGGCACAGGCTAATGGCTGGGGCGGGTATTAATGAAGACAGGAGGCCTGGTCACTGGAGATGTGAGCGCTCACAGGTGTGAAAAGGGACAAAACACGAGAAATGATCTGTTCTTTACACATAAACAGGAACATAAAGCATGGGGTCTGATTTCAGTTCAGGTTTGTTCATGTAGCTCCCAAACACCAAGAGTTCTCATATTTTAATGTGCGAAGAAAGAACCTCCAACGGAAGCAGGCTGAGAGCGAACGGCCATCAGCCTCAGCCGGTTCACCTGACTATTACAGCTTCATCACTGATCCTGAGACCGACCTTCAGGAGCATCGTTCTTTCAGTGAACAGATTCTTCGTGAGGCCTTTCTCAGGTCTGAACACGAGCTTTGGAGCAAAGCGATGCTGAATCACTCTGACTCACCCTCCGTGTTCTAACCTGCAGGTCACTTCGGCTGCGTTTTCCACGGAACTCTGCTGGAGCCGGACGGGCAGAAGCAACACTGTGCTGTCAAGTCCCTGAACCGTGAGTAGAAATGGCTTCACTGCTGCCTCAGTCTTGGCCTGCGTTTGCTGGCACCGGATGGATGTTTGTTTCTAGCACAACCTCAGCCCCCACTGTGACCTCAGCAGGAATCATATGGTGGAATCTTTATCTTTCTGACAGCCTCAACTTAAACCAGAGTGGTTTCTAAAACCAGATCAAGCCTGGAAGCTTCATCCAAAACCCACAGACGTCTGTTACTGCTTCTTATTAAAACCAGCATTTCCCCCAGAACTCACACTCGCTCACTAGGCCTCTTCCTGCGTTAGGCCTTTAATGCAAACTTATTATCTGATATCACGGCGCGTCAGTAGCATTAAGGGTCTCATCTCATCACAGTCCTGCGTCCTTGGCTTGAGTTGATCATGATGAACGAGCGTCGGCCGGTGAAGACGACATTAGGGTCGCGCCTAATCGTGTAACCTGTCAGATGGAAAAGGGAGATTGATGCTGGAACAATATGAGTAAAAAGCTGCGCGGCCACGAGGAGCCACGTCCACAGATCGCCTCGTCCTCTGGGATCTGAACCTCTATTAGGTTTGCTGGGCCTGAGGGCAACATGTCATTGTTTGGCTTTGATTGTGTTTGGAGCCTTGTGTTAATGATTTTATCCTAACTCTGTAAATTCTGAACTTTAATTCATTAACATACATTTGATTCTGACTATGAGAAGCCAAATTCACTTTGTCCAGAGTGGTAGAAACGTTTAAGGTGAAGAGCAATGACGTGATCTCATCCCCTCACTCTGAAATCAGACGTCATCTCTTTCTGTCACTGGGGTCTGACCTCAGTTTTCATCTCTAACCAGATTACGGCCCGTGGGGCTAAAGAGCAGGACTTCAATTGGCAAATGGTTGTTCATTCTAGCCTCTTTTCATCATCATCCTTGAGGGACGACCTTCCCAGCGATGTCAGAGCAGCTCCACCTGAACCTCTAGTCATCGTCTCTGCCTTTTCTGCTTGTGCTTTAAAACTGTTCACCAAGAAGCTCTAACCTCTTGTATTCAGGCATCACAGACCTGGAAGAGGTGTCGCAGTTCCTGAAAGAAGGCATCATCATGAAGGACTTCAGCCACCCCAACGTCCTCTCGCTCCTGGGCATCTGCCTGCCCCCAGAGGGCTCTCCGCTGGTGGTGCTGCCCTACATGAAGCACGGAGACCTGCGCAACTTCATCCGCGATGAAGGACACGTAAGAGCGAACGCTTCCTCTGCAGAGCAGAGCTGTGCTTCCTCCCGGGCCTCTGACGGATGTGTTCCCTGCAGAACCCGACGGTGAAGGACCTGATGGGCTTCGGCCTGCAGGTAGCCAGAGGGATGGAGTACCTGGCCAGCAAGAAGTTTGTCCACAGAGATCTCGCCGCAAGGAACTGCATGTGGGTTCAGAGACGACCAAAAGGTGACGCCGCGATTTAGGCAAAGGAAAACTAGAAATGCTGTTTGTTTGTTCTACAGGCTGGACGAGAGCTACACGGTGAAGGTGGCAGACTTCGGCCTGGCCAGAGACGTGTACGATAAAGAATACTACAGCGTCCACAACAAGAGCGGAGTGAAGCTGCCGGTCAAGTGGATGGCGCTGGAGAGTCTGCAGACACACAAGTTCACCAGCAAGTCGGACGTGGTGAGGCCGTGCTCCTAGCTGCGTCTGCTCCTAGCTGCGTCTGCTCCTAGCTGCGTCTGCTCCTAGCTGCGTCTGCTCACGTCTGCTCCTACCTGCGTCTGCTCCTACCTGCGTCTGCTCCTACCTGCGTCTGCTCCTAGCTGCGTCTGCTCCTAGCTGCGTCTGCTCCTAGCTGCGTCTGCTCGCGTCTGCTCCTACCTGCGTCTGCTCCTACCTGCGTCTGCTCCTACCTGCGTCTGCTCCTACCTGCGTCTGCTCCTACCTGCGTCTGCTCGCGTCTGCTCCTACCTGCGTCTGCTCCTACCTGCGTCTGCTCCTACCTGCGTCTGCTCCTACCTGCGTCTGCTCCTACCTGCGTCTGCTCGCGTCTGCTCCTACCTGCGTCTGCTCCTACCTGCGTCTGCTCCTACCTGCGTCTGCTCCTAGCTGCAGGTGCTCCTACCTGCGTCTGCTCCTACCTGCGTCTGCTCGCGTCTGCTCCTAGCTGCGTCTGCTCCTAGCTGCGTCTGCTCCTACTTGCGTCTGCTCCTACCTGCGTCTGCTCCTACCTGCGTCTGCTCCTACCTGCGTCTGCAGGTAGGAGCATTTAACATTTAACGCTGACGCTTTTCTCTAGTGGTCCTTTGGGGTGCTGCTGTGGGAGCTGATGACCCGCGGAGCGCCGCCCTATTCAGACGTCAACTCCTTCGACATCACCGTGTTCCTCCTGCAGGGACGGAGGCTGCTGCAGCCTGAGTTCTGCCCCGATGCCCTGTGAGTAAAGGCACACACAGATAAATTCATGCACACACACAGATGCACGCACGCACACAGTGTCATCAGTTAAAACAAGGCTCAGGTTGATCATATGCATCATCCTCAGTGGGAGTCGAACCCGCTCACTCTCGGCTTGTTGCTCTCAAAGATCATTCACCAGTCAGTGCTGAGATGATTTTTCCTCAGCGCTGATGCAAAATGTGCATTTCTTTCTATCATAATGTCACATCCAGTTACAGGAAACTATCTCATCAATTCACTGCAGCCTCTGAGCTGTCTGTATCCGTTACACTCTGACCCAACCAAAGCCAAATGTGAGCTCATCCAGCGTGTTGTGCTGTTGCTGTGTGTGTGTGTGTGGGGGGGGTCAGGTGAGGGAGGCCCAAAGTTCCTAGCTGTATATTAAACAGAGGCATGATGCACGCCTGCAAACATTCGCTCATCCATCGCTGCTGATTGTTCACAGGCCGGAGCCTGATAGCGCTTGTCGGCAGAAACTTGGCATCTGTGAGCGTTCGGCCGTTTCAGTCCAGAGTCCCTGACGTAGAAGCCAAATTATCTCACACTAGCGTTTTACTGTGTGTGCACAACTCCTGCAGGGGAGGAGTAATTTATAGCAGGTTTCTAAGGCCCTGAATGATGATATTAACTATTAATAACCGTTGTAGCGTTTGGAATGAGCCCATCTCGATAAGGTTCTGATGGTTTGGCTAAAAGATGATTAATTGTGCCATGGAAAAACTCCAAATGTGGAGAGAAGAGGACGGAGTCTAAAAAAAGAAATGAAGCCATTATCATTTCACAACTGAAACAGCAAACACAGCATTTGACAGCCAGACTGAGAAACTACTGAGGCAGATGAGAATGAAAGTCAGGAAAACAATCTGCGTGTTTGTTCACCTTGTGAAATGCGGCAAACGGTGGGAAAGCGCCTGACTGCTCCCTCCTCCTCTCTCCTCCTCCCTCTCAGCTACACGGTGATGATCGAGTGCTGGCATCCGAAGCCGGAGCGGCGGCCGTCCTTCTCCGAGCTGGTGTCGCGCATCTCCAGCATCTTCTCCAGCTTCAGCGGGGAGCACTACGTCCTGCTCAACACCACCTACGTCAACATCGACAAGATGACGCCGTACCCCTCCCTGCTGCCCTCCTCCTCCCCCTCCTCCTCCAACAACAACAACAACAACAGCGGCACCTGCTCCTCCTCCTCCTCGGACCCCCTGGCTTCCACGTCCCTGCCGTCACGATCCCCGCTCTTTTTCCACGTGGAGCGGGACTGCTGCACCTGACGGACAGAAGCAGCCGGGGAAGAAGACTCCTGAGGAAGAGGAAGGACGGCAGTGAGGTGACGTGAGAGCTGGTGTGTGTACTTAGCGAACACTGGACACTGTAAGCTGAGCAGAAACAGTTTTTGTACATAAGTCTGTGACCTTTGACCTTCTCAAGCATTGCTGATCCACGGTGCAGGGCCGCCTTTCTGGCCGTGCGTCACCCCTGAGAAGCCTCAGTCAGCGCTCCTGTGTCTGTCTGGACAGTCAGCAGGCACGGGACCGCCTCCTCGCAGCCCTGCAGCGAACAAAGACCCTCCCCATGTACACAATGTGAATACACACTGATTTCACACCTGCGCACTTCATGAACTAGCCCGACCCGCATACGGCTGTGACGATGCGGTGCCAGATGGCGCCTCAGGTGAGTCAAGCCGAGCGGCTGGAGGCCGGTGATGCCGCTGATGGGAAGGGCAGCGTGGGTGGAAGGCAGGAAGACAAATGTGCAGTTCACTGGAAGCTTTGTTGGTGTAATTAGCTTTTGATGTGCTCGGTGAAAAAACTGAGTGTATCTCAGCGTGACTCACCTGCGTGGAATCCCTGAAGGGTTCGAAGCGCGTTTATGGATCCTGTGATGTCCCATGGTGTAAAAAGCAGCACGCACGCTTTGAAAGCTCTGAGGAGAGACGCATGAGTGACAGCTGCACATCACTGCATCTCTGGGACATAAGACACGATGTGACGTTTAAAGGCCAGATGCTCGTTTTAGCTCGTGTCACACACTGTTTGTCTCCATTTTAGAATTTAGTAGAAGTTTGTCAGAAGTTCCGATTTTTGTGAGTGAAAAAAGTTCGAATGTAAAACTGATGATTAAATGGGACTGTTGTCGACTGGAGAGACTCCAGTGATCTACTGTAGTAACGACGACCTGAAGCCACACACATACAGACACCACTGTATCAGGTCCACCTGCAGCATAATGCAGTCCAGAACAGCAGCCCTCTGACCCGGCCAAAGGGAGGTGGAGCTCACTGACAGCTTCAGCTCCACTGGACTGAGCCGTGAACCTAATAAAGTGGCCACTGAGTTAAAAGGCTTCTGCTACCTGTAATATTCTGCAAAGAAACAGAAAGTCCCCCCCCCCCCCACACACACACACACACACACAAACACCTTGTATTTCCTGTTTGTAGCGTATTAGTGTGTTATGTGAACGGCTGCTGATGTGACTGGACCAGTGACGGACAGGTGTGAATGTTCGCCATGACGACTAAGTTGCTGTATTATATTTTTCTAATGATGATGAGTCTCGTCTTTCAGCCTGACCAGTGCGAACAATGATCAAAGCCGCTGCACTGCGTTTTCAACCACTGCCATTATGTAAATAAGGAGAAGGGAACGTAGGGATCTGTGGTTCCCTGGTTCTGTGGGTCCGTGGTTCTGTGGTTCTGTGCATGGAGCCCTGCATCGGACCGAGCTTAGCTTCCTGATCAGACCTGTGTAAACGTCTGTCAGTCTGTCGTCTGTGTGTGTCTGTGTGTGTCAGTGTGTCATTATGTCTGTTGTGTGTGTCAGTGTGTGTCTGTGTGTGCGTACGGATGATCTTGTTGCCTATAAACAAATCCTGAAGGTACATGTTACTATGTAATGTCAAATAAACTGTGTCAGTGTATTAAAGCTCTACTATTAAAGTCAAATCGTTGTTTTGAACAGCTGTAACAGATGTGTTGCTGTTGTCCTTCAAACACTTACCTCCTTTCTGTATCACACCCTCCAAAGAGGCAGAGCTGCTCTTTTGCAGTACTGACTCCAGTGTGAGTAAAGACTTGTAATACGTTCCACCTACATGTGCACGTGAACCTTAGAGCTGGATGATGAACGCTGCTTCTCGCCGGGGACTCGCTGTATTTCTGCCTTTTGTGTCTGCCTTTGTTTATGGACTTGAACCATCTTTTTTTCCCATGACTTGTGGTGACCTCTGACCCTTCACCTCCAGTTCCCCTCTATTTTTTCTATGCCTCTATGTGCTGAGGTCCAGACTGCCCCCCCCCCGTATTAACTCGGTCCACTAGGTTTGAGCAGAAGCTCAGTCACAGCATCGACGCTCCCACAGATCCAGGGCTGCTGTGTTGGTCGGCGCGTGTGTTGTACACAAATATATTTTTATTGTAAAAATGTTGGAAAATCAGAAGATCAGAAAATTTAATTTAGGAATGTAGACTTTTGCAAATTCTATTTCACTGTTTCAGTCAAACCTGAGACACATCCCAAGCCGTACATAATTAAAGGAATCCCAGCAGCTGTGATAGTGTCTGTGGCTGCATAGAATCAAAGTCCACACCAGCACGTCAAACATTAAGGACATGTATGACTTTAACCATTAAAAGTGTGTGGCTGAAGGCTGCAGGCCTTTCAGGGCATCACACACTGAAGCACTGCAGCTTTGTCTGCGCTGAGGCTCCAATGATCCCAGTCAAATCCACACTGAGCCGCAGCGAACACAAACACCAGACATGTCTGAGTTTCCATCTCAGTCCTGTCACGTCGTCCTCGTCCTGTCTTTCATCATCAACTTCCCCCTCAGCCCTTCACTTCACTCCTGCGATTTTGACTACACTCAAACAATTGTGTTGTGACACTCTGAAGCCTGATTGATGCATGGAACAGGTTTGGAAGCTGCACCGAGATGTAACTTTAGTCCCTGTGTTAATACAATGGCATAATTAATCCATCAAACCTCGAACAAAATGAAATCTGGGTATTTATTACCTGGAAACACAAACACATTAACACTCCCTGCTCCTAATCCCCCAAAGTCAGCACTGGCTTTTCATTCCTCTCTCTTTGTCTGCGTCTGTCAGTTCGGGTGTTTTTGTGATACATAGTTGAAACAAGGCCACACACATGTTCAAAGAGCTGGACAGCTGTTAGTATGACAGTAAAACCTTAAGCTGGACGCAGGTTTCTGAACACGAGTCACTGAGTGAGTCAGCATCATCAGACACACGCACGCACGCACGCACGCACGCACGCACGCACGCACGCACGCACACAAACACGCACACACACACACGCACGCACACACACACACACACACGCACACACACACACGTACGCACGCGCGCGCACACACACGCACACACACACACGCACGCACACACACGCACACACACACATGCGCGCGCGCACGCACGCACGCACGCACGCACACAAACACGCACACGCACACGCACACGCACACACACACACACACACACACATGCACACACGCACACATACACGCACACACACGCACACACACACATGCGCGCGCGCACGCACACACACACACACACACACACACACACACACACACACACACACACAGCTCACATACGCTCACACGTGTCTGCATTCATATGTTACAGATTAGCTTTTCACTGTTTCACACTGATCCCAACTTAAACGCAGCTCTTACAGGTCTCTAGTTTCATCGCTGGAGAACAACTGTGATGAGGTTAAAGTCAGTAAAAACATTAAACATCAGTATTTTAGTGATTATGCAAACATTTCTATGTCTCCTACTTTCAGGTTATTGGAAAGTATCTCCAGGCTTTGAATAAATTAGCTGAGACAGCTCTAATGGGATTAGAAGTAATTTAACAGCTACATTTCATGCAGAGGTTTGATCCCTGAAGGATAGAAAAAGATGAAACGCTCAAAGCCGGTCAGTACCGTGCTGACCTGCTGAGTGGAACCACACTCCTTTAACTCTTAATGAGAGAAGCCAAGATGGTGGATAGCACCAGGTGGTATGGAACCCCCACATACCACAGATACCTTCCTCCTCCCACCTCCAGGAGGAACTCGCATCAGATAAAGCATTTAGTCGCCGTTCTGTCCGTTCAGCTCCAGAGCAGGTGAATGGGTCGTGGGTTCTTGGCGCCGCTTGGTGCTGCTCCACGTGACACGAGGGCTGTGGACAAAATAATAGCAACACCGCATGAAAGGGAAAGACGTTAGCCTTGAAGGAGTGTTACATGTAGGTGGGTTCATGAAACGGCTCGGCCACAAACGGGCATCGTTACCATCCAGAACCCGGGCCGAACCTTTTGCTCTAGGAGCTGTAGGAAGTGGAGCCCACGCTGAAGAAGCCCTCAGCCAATGGGAGGCCTCCGCTCCCAGATCCTATCTTTGTACCAGCTGTGGCACAAAATGGCAGCAGCCGCAGCAGCTGCAGCTCGACTTCATTTCCAGCAATGTCCAACTCTGCTTCAAAAACATGGGGCTGCTCCTAATTAAGGTTCAATCAAAGCATATAAACAGGATTTTGAAGGAAATCGGTCTGTAGCTATTTTATGTAGCAGAAGGATTATCATTAAACCCTGAGACTCATAATCAACAGCTAGATCTCAGATATGAGCCTCTTCCTTTGGTTTTCAAGCCACGTGAGACATTTATAAGTACGAGTTTGTGAAGTTGATGCAGAAGCAAAAACTTAATGTCCCCGCCTGCTCCCGACAGAACTACTCCACAATCACTCATACAAAAATGTAATGGCTGTGAAGGGGCGGTAATCGGGACTGGGAGTGCGGCTGTACCATGGAATTCCAGGGGAGTGCGATCACAGCCAGGCTGGCGTTGAAAGCGCGCGTCTGTGGGTTTGTGGGGCACCGTCGTCCCACGAGGGGCGGAGATGTCTTTTTTTTTGGAAAACAGAAGGTCTTAAAATTCTCTGCTCACATATACTCACATAAAGATATTTCACGACCTAATGCAACAAGCAGAGGAGACTTTTAGTTTTGTTGGACCATGATTTAAAGCTGTACAAAACAATGCGGCCACATTATTGGATACAGTGTATTAATGCTTGGATGTCATCCATGTCATGCAATAATGTTGGGATGTGATTAAGACTGATCAACTTCATAATTTACTTTGCCACATGCCACCACTGCAGCTACGACGGTGGACTCCAGCAGATAATGTGATGAAGCGTGAACAGACCCCGTGGCAGCGCCTCCTCGGACCTTGATGCGCTGCCAGGCAGACATTTCTCACACTGACAGTGTGATGGCTGCACAACAAAGGCACAAGCTGGCACCCAGCGCTGGTGTAACCAAACGACACTCGCACACAAAAGTCGCTCTGCCTTTATATCATTCTGCGTCTTCAATAGCTCATCATTTCAGCGTTTTCTGAGCTGATTATTGTCTGAGTGAGAGCAGTGTAACGAGTATCCGCGGTGACTAAGCAGTGGTTCGGGCTGAGTCACACACCGGGCCCCTTTTTCACCAGTTCTCAATGCGTCCTTTGGTCCCTAGAGGTGATGAGTGTCTCCGATGTCGGCACAATGGCTGCACTGCAGGCCATTCCAGTTGTAGGCAGATTACGAGGCTTTTAAAGTCCCTGCTGGAGCCTCTAGCACGGCCCGTCATCCCAAATATGAAACGGCACAATTATTCAGCCACTTGTGCTGATGGCGGGGCCTCACGGAGGAGGGAGATAACGACTCAGGGATAATTTTGGGCTTCATCAATCATAATTTAAGTATTTCAATCACACAAAAGAGACAAAAAGCAGCTTTTATTGGATTTACTCTGAAATCAAATGGAAATGGACAACACGTAAAACAGTTTGATTCAGCAAATAAAGGAGAAACAGCACTGAAAAGGAAAATTGCATGACTGTAGAACATAATTATACATGCGGTAATGGCAGTAATGATATATTAGAGGAGTCTATTGTTCGCTCGACAGATGAAAGAGGAGATGAAGAATGGAGTATGACACAGATTACTAACGCTTCCCTCGCTGCTCTCGCTCTGCAGGAGTCATATAATACAATGGAAAGATGAGCACTGGAGCGACGGCTCCTAAACAAACACAGCTCTGCTGCTGGCATGGCCTGAATGCAGTGTTTTTAAAGACAGCTAAATTACAGGCAAAGATCTCATAGCCATGAGGAGCACTTTACGAGCTGCCTCACAGACGGACCTGTGCACGAGCGCTTCGTAAGAGAAAGGGATCTGAGCAGAAAGCTCCGATTTGGCTGCAGGTGTTCGGATGGTGGATGTGAAAGAGCTTCAGCTTAACCTTTCACTCACAGCTCTCATTTAAAACACTCTGACCTGTAGCTGAGCTGAACTACATACTAACGCTGCTGAACTTAAACATTTAAAGTACAAAATCATTAATGAGCTAGATTTACTGTATATATCTAGTTGACTTTTGTTGTGAATTGATTCATAAATAATACATTATTACCCACGGACTGAAAAGTAAAGCATGATTCAATAGTTGTCTTCTCTCCCCAGTAACTGCTTGTGTTTTATTTCAGTACTGTGTAATTATGATTACACTAACGAGTAGGTGTTATTGGGGGTGAAGGATGCAGTCAGGCTGATACAGACAGTAAGAAGCATTAATAAAATATGAGAAAGGTCAAACACGTGATATTTTGCATCTCCTGCAGACACTTCACGTCGCATGGAATTAGCCATGAGCAGAACCTCTGTTACAAACAGACACTAATCGGCCAGACTTCCTTCCTAAAGAGTTTAAACCTCCCACCACCTGTGATAATATTTAACCATGTGTGTCTTTCCCTGTCTCCGTGTGACTGCTAGGGTTTGTATTAAAGATCAGGTTACATGTTATCTTTTTCGACAGGAGTGAGTCAGATGCTGAAACTGATCTCATTTGCTTCACATGAGGCGAAATCTGCGGGGAAATCTCCCTGGTTGGAAAATAATCTTAGCGCGCCACCTGGTGGTCAAATGTGGGATCGGTTCTTGGCGATTATTTCTCCTCAAGCATTTTAGAACAGGATAGAATAGAACTTTATTGTCATTGCACGAGTACAAGGAAACTATATTTATACCGAGCTGCAGTTTACTATAAGAGAAACCAGAGCATTACATGAAATAATGCACAAAAAAAGGAAATAGAAGAACACCCACATCTCCGTTGCAGTTTTGAAGAAATGCTATATTTCCTAAATATGCATCTACCACTATGAGGCTTGGCTATATGAAAACACAAGAAATCGTACAGTCATATTGCATGTTTGAGTGAAGTAGTGGAAATTCTACAGTGATACTGCACATTTTATTGTTGTGGTGAAATTTATACTGTAAATAATGAGGGATTCTAAATTTATGAAATCAAACTGCGTAAACTTGGGTCCACCGCCCTGGTAAGTAGTGATTAAACTGAATAAACCTGGGTCTCCGGCGTTCCGTCCTGGTAAGTACTGATCAAACAGACTAAACCTGGTTTCTAGTCCTCCGTCCATCCGTCGAACCGCTCTCCGTCTAAATGAGCATCAATCAAACCCCTGAAAACCGAACCACGCTGGGAATCCACCCATGCGGTGACGTCACGAGGCTCTGACAAGCTGGTGGTGCCGGAAGAAAAGATGGCGGATCATGAGGAGCAGCTATCCGACGAGGAAAAGGTAAGACGCGGTTTTATTCTCACGACAAACGCGCGGCGGGACGCGTTAACGCTCGCCCTTTGTGTTGCGTTCGCGCCGGTGTCCGCGCGCAGCCCGGCGTCGACTGGCGCCGTTGAACGTGGAGAAAAGCCCGGCCTGTTCGCCGCTGCTCGGCTCTTATTATTTTTAGCTCAACTTCCGCTCATTTGCGAATCTCAAACGCAGGCTCCTTGTACGGAGCTAGCTCAAAATAGGAACCGTGCGCCCGTTCTGAACCGGGCCGTGCTGAGACGCGCTCCTGTTGGCAGCGTGCGCGGCCCGGCGCCCCGCTGCGCGAGTTATGGAAGTTTCCAAACACCAAAGATCGCTAGCTTGTTAGTGCAGCTAGCTTAGCCACAGCATGCTAACAGAAACCGAGACTTACTAACACGCCCTGTGTCGCTGCTTGACACCGATTGTCTACTCACACGCGTGGAGATCCTTGAGGTTGTGAGCTGTTGGACCGTTGTGTGCAGAGCGGGGTTTAATTCGAGGTGTGACGTCCACCATCACACATTCTACCAGCTAGCTTCCCCGCGTATCTCACATAGGTGTCGTTTGAGTCGGTGAAGATGTGGGAACTGAGCTAAGTCGAGCAGCGGCTACGACCCGCCGTGTAATAGCATGTTTCTATGTGTGCATACGTGTTTTCCACCTGTGATTTTGTTTACAGTCTGTTTGCCTTCAACTCGCCATTATTGTCTTTTACCAGAAGCAGCTGTGAAGTCGTGCTGGTCAGCTGGCCGTGACTCTGCGCCGCAGAGACTGAGCCTCTGCATTCTTTCGTTTCCTTAAAAGAGCAGAGTCAGACGCGGGGAACACGAGTATAGTTTAGTTTTTAGAGCCATAGATTCTATAATTTTAAATGTGATAACTGATTAACAGCTTGGTAACTGGTGTTGATTTTTAGTGCCACTATACTTGCTTATACTACTTTATAGTAAAAGGCAATACACAGCTACTGCAGTAACTGCAGTTTGCAGTAGAATCGATGAATAAATTGAAGAAGCCGTAGTTGTAACCGTTCTAATGCGTCTGTGTGTTACATGTGGGAGGAATGTGGACCTGATATCCTGCTTTGAATCCATCCTGACCTTGTGGTCAAATTCCCACCAAGCTTGCTAACGTGCCAGTAAACCATTATTAGCATTCTTCCTGCTTAATGGTTGCGGACCCTCTGGTTCTAAGTCTGAGGACTTATGCAACGCATCTGTCCAGGTTAGAACGAGGCCTCGTGTGTCAGTGCGGGTCAGAGGCTTTTTAGAGTCGGCGGCTCATTGACCCCTGAGCGTGACCGCGTCAGGCTCCCGACGCGTGAGCATCAGCTGCCTGCTGAGCATTTCATTACAGGGCGTCCGAACCTGCAGCGTCCTGAGACGTGGCTGCTGCATGAAGTGGTTGAACTGATGGGAGGTTCAGGTGTTGGGTTGAGTTCATCTCTTGACCACGGTTCACCTTCACTGTACGTCCAGCACGTCTGAATCTGTGGAGGGGACGAATGCTGACAACCTGCTGACCAGACCTGTAGAGAACTAGTCGCAGCAGTAACTCGCTGTTTCAGCTGTTGGAAGCACTTCCCTCTCTGTCTGGTTTGTGTGTTACAGCTGTATGTGCTGATAAAAGTGCAGTCACCACAGTTGCACTAGTACTTTGAAGAGTGCCTTTCCGGTGCCTTGTCTCAGAGCAAACTCCCGTCTGCTCTGGCCCCTTCTTACGCTGCTCTGAAGCACTCGCAGCATAGTAGTTTCCCACGCTGGAAGACGCATTTGCAATCTTCTCTGTGGGAATCCTCGTGTATTTTTGTGATCTGACACTACTTTGTTCTATTTTAGATCAAGTAGCTGGGAGACACTGTCTTGCTGTGTAGCCTTGGAGATGTTAACCCGCGCCGTCTCGTTCTGAAAGCTAACCTGCATCTCTGTCTAATACAATAAATACTTTTATTATCTGAAAAATAGCTGCTAAATCTGTCCAGGGGATTGAAAATTCTGCCTCGTGCCTGTCAGCAATTCTGCGATTAAAATAAAAAGCCCTTAAAGCTTGCTGACTGTCTGCCACAGATCAAAGTGCTTCTTGGCTTTAAGTCATTTTGGCACAAACTTGGCGGTTTCCTGATTACGGCACAGAAACAGCGTAAGCGCAACAGGAACGTCTCATCTGTCAACCGGTTTGCTCAGTCAGTTCCTTTTTCTGTACTTGAGGGCAGGTACCATGATCTGGGAAAACGCTCGTCTGGCATGTAACCTGTCCACCTGATTGTTTGTTACTGTAAGAAGAGATGTGGTGTAAGAAGCTGCTGTCCTTAAGCCTCGTTGTTACAGTGTAGCTGCTGCTGTGGTTCCTGTTTCACACCTTCCTGTATTTTCACAGAGTTTTTTGATTTTGTGCATGTCTTGATGCTGGGACTGGGCCGGCTGATGTTTAGCCTTCTAGTACAAAGTTTAACCACTTAACCTCAAAGCCAGTAGAGCTTTACGTTTTACATCACCCTTACTGTACCCTTTATTTCACCTCTGTGTGGAGTTTTGTTGAAAGCAAGATCGCTTCTTTACCATCAGACCCATTACACGTATCGTTGGTCAGGAAGAAACAACCGGCTTCTTAATTTTATGGTATGTGTGTGGCAAGAGGTGTACAGGGAGCGTCCAGGTCCTCATAAGGCAGCAGGTGCTGCTAAACAAACAAGCAGAGCATAAATTTAAGGATGAACGTGTCCTGCTTTTGTGTCAGAGCAGAGGCCGTTCCGTTACTCACAACAACGTTCTGAGTGACACTGCTCAGTAAACTTAGCTTAACAAAGCATTACACCTACTAACTCTCCCAAAACCCTGAGGATCATGTTGTTAATATAAGCAGGGAGAGCGTATTGATTTCTACTGGCACTTTCAAAGTGGAGACTTCATTGTAATAGGTGGAAGCATCCTTTGCCTTTTATTGTATATGATGAAACCTACTGCCCTGTCAGGACTGCGTCTGATCTGATGAAAATCATCCTAATATCTACCCTATACCTTTTTATATATTATGTTTTATGCAGACCATTACACGAATGAAGCTGCTGAATGCAAATTCATTGAATGTAAAGAGGAAAAATGTGCTCTCTACCTGCTTAAGAACTGACCAAGACATGTAAGTACAGTCAAACAATGGGCTGTGAATTAATTAAACTCCGTCTCATTGGGGAGTTAGCAGACACGTCCACGCGTTGATGTTTGGTTGACAGTTGAATAAATGCTATATGCTGATTTGATTATGACCTCCAAAATGGCACACTACCTTTATGACCAGCCTGCTGTGTTAATGCTCCAGACTAAGTCTGCCCAGTGACTGCAAGGTCAGAATTTAAGTCAGTTTAAATATTCTGAATCAGCATTTTATTTTGTGCTAAATGGATAAAATGTATAAACCATCAGCTGCCCACAGTTTTGACATGTTAAAGACTTTTCAATAAAGGGTCCAGTTTATACTTCAGCGGGTGTTTACCTTCATATCCTCATATATTTCTTGAGTTTAATGTTGAGTCCAGCAGCCGCCGCCTCTTCGTTTGATTTCCATTTTGAGCTAGCCTACGGCTGACTGACGTCCTCTACCCACCGTGGACTTATTATTCATAAATGGTTGCACTCATTACCCAACCCCCAATATTCCTCCACATCACGCTGGTGCTGCTCTTGGCTGCGTGTCTGGTGTAGAATTTCACGGTGCCAAATCCGCTATTCCTTTTCTGAAATGTAGGCGTGCCAGCGAAGGAGATCAAGCTCACGGCGTGGATGCAGCTTAAAAAGCCTACGTCCGTAAACCTCCCTAGGTTTGTTCCCGCAGTTTTCCTCGCTGTTGTCATTATTTTCATGGATTTGGATTGGCATGATAAGGCGATTTGGATGCCAGGATTAGGATAAGTGTGATTTCAGTGTCGGCGGGTGTTGTTTAGATTTAAGAAAGGGTGCACCCTAAGAGGCTGCAGCATGGGGCTGCTACGCTGGGAGGCTCTGTGCTGAAGGGAGGGGCTGTTGGGTAATAGGAGGAAGAATATACAGTGAGCAAGTTGAGACCAGCTGGTGTCTAGGCCAGGGGAGTAAAAAGACCCAAAGATCCCACACAGCAGGGGGTGCCTGTGCCCAGAGTCCAGATCCGCCACTTATTTCAAGCTAAGAATATATCATCATCATGTCTGGCACATATTTAATACAATTAACAAAAATGCACACATTGTAAACTCAATTTATTTCTTGCTTTCTGGCCTTATTTCACTGTAACTGGTTTCGTTGCAGTGAGTCTTTCTGATTAAAGCTGCACCATGCTTGTTATTCCAGGAAAGACGACTTTGAGTTTTCCATCGTTCACCCTATAATATTGTTTCATAAATTAGGTTTTTGTGTTCATTCTCTAAAGTTACTAGTTTTTGTTGCCTTTTCTTGGAAATGTAAACATTTACATAAACCTAAATTCCTTCATGGTAGAAAGGTGTAACGTAATGTAGCGCGTGAAGCAAACACTTCCTCTTATGCTTAAACTTATCACCGTGGTCTCTAGTTTCTCCATATGCAGCATTATCAGCCCAACAGATCCCTACAGCTGCAGCAGCGTTTATGAGGCACAACATGAACATAACTACTAAGTACGGTTGGGAAAGTGACGTCTCATTGCTGTTTGTGAAAGCAGGATGTAGAGTCTGGTTTCAGGTACTTGGGGGAAGAAGTGTTGTGTTGTTTTAACTACTTTATAACAGTTCATACGATTCTTGTAATGTGATAACGGAGTGTCTCTCATCACACCTCTCATCCTTCATCTTGGCATCAATCACACGCCCTAAACATGTAGTGAGTTTACTGTCAGATGTGACTGTAAAACCATCCCTGCCCATCGCTTATGCTTCTCGTTGTAGCTTCAAGCCCAACACAAATTATTCAGTCTTTAGTGATAATGAAGACATATAAGATTGAGACTTTAGACCCATGTTTAATGGAAAAAGTGGATAAAATACAAAGGCCATCCTAAAATCTGACTCTAAACAGTTTTCTGCTGGGATTTCTTTCCATTCCGACTCAGCGTCCAGAGTTTCCTGTAGGTGTGACAGTGTTTGTCTTGTTTTGTGCTGCAGCCAACCTGTTCACTGTGTACCTGGGTGAGGCTGCAGCCTCAAGCCTGAACTGGAGGAGAGGTTTTGAAATTGGATTAGTGGAGATCATTACAGTATTATTTTATGCTGAAACAGCAAATGAGGAACACAGGTAAAAACAAACAGTCATGGTGTGATGCTGTTTCTCAGTTTGTGCATCCAGCACTGTAGGGGCCCTGCTGAACATAAACCCTATTAATAGACCTAATTGAAACCAGATCTGGACATGGAGAGTTCAGGCAGCTGTCAGGCATCGGGCCTCATTGAGCTCCACACAGTTTATCATCTTTACTCGGTCTTTTGAAGGACAAGGTGAGATCAAAGTTCCCCAGCAGGTGCAGTCAGACGTTCACTGTTAAACTAAATGTGACATTCATGCACTGAGCACTCTCCTAAACCGACAATGTGACCTGAATTCATTCAGCTCATGTATGCACCATGTAAAATCACTGAGGAAATTAGTAAGTGTTTGCACCAGTTTTGTTTAGGTTTTTTTTTTTTTTTTTACATTTTTATCATGTTTATGTGAGTCATCGGAACATGCTTGTGAGCGCAGGAATAGGAGGATGTTTGTACTGACACCCAGTGAAATGAGGGAGACCCTACACAACTAACTCAAGTCACCAACACAAATTCCACCAGCTGTTTTAAGAGCTGCCCAGCGTATTCACACTTATTGATCCAGATAATGTGAAAATGGTGAAAGGCAGCTCGTTCAGCGTAAGCAGGCCACGAGTCCCAGAGCAGCAGATTAGCACAATGCGGGTAAACTTTGATCTCAACATCACTCACAGACACACGCCTGCATGCATGCATCTTTGTCTCAGCATCGCTCATTAGAATCAATCTGCGACAGGGCGCGCTTGTATGCACACACTGCTAATAAGGGCCCAGGGGAGAGAGACACACACACACACACACACACACACACACACACACACACCTCCTGGCCGTGCCACTGTACCCTGGCAGCCGCACAGCGAGGTAGACGAAGAGTATGAACGTGTACTACAGTACTTAGCACATTTTTATGCCCTTATATGGTTGTAAACCATGCGGGAGGAGGAGGGGCTGCTGTTTTGCTGTCTGTCTGACATGTGACCTGGAAACAGGAAGTGTTTTGATACAGCTGCAGACGAGAAGTGAGGAAGGGCAGAAATGAGTGCCGAGGCCGAGACACTGAACCGCTTCACTCCGCCCTTCAAACGGGTGACACAGTGTAATTACACCCTCTGTTGGCCACAGTGCATATATGGTGCAGTAGCAGCGAGGTATCGATACCACCGTGTAAAAATAGGAGTTGAACTTAAAGGTATATTGAGCACAATGGAGTGTTAGACAGAATGTAGCATAAATATGCTGCATGTCAGAGATGAGATGAGCCCAGAAGCTGTTCACATGCGTCTCATGCTCCTCTTCTGACCATAACTTCACCTCTGTTTGCAGGTACGCATAGCAGCCAACTTCGTCATCCACGCCCCACCAGGAGAGTTCAACGAGGTTTTCAATGGTGAGTCCTCTGCTCACACTGAGTCACACTGCGTCTAAAAACATGAAATCATTCACGGCAAAAGCCTTGTCTTTTTATTTGATGACAAAACGGGCATAAACCACCTTTCATTAGATTAACTGTGTTCACAAACAGCAACTGACTGATATTATCCAGTGTTTAATTTTCAGTGAAGATCTGTAACTGGTTTTACTGCTGGATTTAAATGAACAAGAAGGGATTAAATGTGTCAGAGTGGAATTTGTATTGATGCAGAAGCAGTAGATTTTTTTTTATCAGACTGCATTCATTCACTGCTGTCTGTGAGTGTCATGTTTAATTCTGTCAGTGTGTGGTGCCAAAATGCTTAATAGTTGTTCAAATAAGCCGGTTCGTTAGCGAGACTGAGCACGTTGTCACAATGACTCTTTGCCCACTAGAACCCGGAGCTGTCTGTATCATGTGGCACACGTTGAACACTAAACAAGTGAAATGAAAACGTGATGCTTTGGCCCAAGTGTAACTACCTCACTGTCACAGTTGTGCCCGTTAGGAGAACTGGCACCACTTATCTGGTCCTTCCTCGATTTGTGTCGTCACCTCGGAGCTGCGCTCGGGGCCGACTGTCTGCCTCTTATCACAGCCTGACAGCACCAGGCATAACACAACCCACAGGCCCACTGAAACACAGGCCCCTTCTCCCACTTCTCCCCTTTGATCTCTGCGTGATTTTTATA
Organism: Betta splendens; assembly: GCF_900634795.4. Classification (NCBI taxonomy): domain Eukaryota; kingdom Metazoa; phylum Chordata; class Actinopteri; order Anabantiformes; family Osphronemidae; genus Betta; species Betta splendens. The sequence goes on along the minus strand of NC_040886.2, from coordinate 17,901,042 downwards.
GGCTGCTCCACAGAGTTAATTCACCATGTCTGCTAAACTCTTTTAGCATAAATGCTGTAGGGACTGACTGCAGGCAGGAGAGCCTTTTGTGTTCTTGTTTAATCTGCTCCGGCCGTCTTCCTGTTCTCTCCATCATCTGGTCGTTTTTCTCCTCAGATGTGCGATTGCTTCTCAACAATGACAATCTTCTCAGGGAAGGTGCAGCGCAGTAAGTATTTACAGTTTGCTGGCATTTCACTTGAAAGTGTTGATTAAAAACATGATCAGCTTAGCTATTACATTAACCAAATAATTAGATTTGAATGTATGAAGTAACATCTGCATTCTCTTCTGCAGTGCATTTGCACAGTACAACTTGGACCAGTTTACCCCGGTGAAAATCGAGGGCTATGAAGAGCAGGTAAAGTGTGACGCTGTTTGGGGGCTCCCACAATCTCCACTCATGCGATGTGTTATGCCATGAGTATTGCTTTTCACCTGGGACTCAATTAATTTGTGTTGGGTTTCGGCACAGAAACCAAATGAGTGTGTAAGTTGTCATACATGTTGTTGGTTGATAAGGCGCAGTTCATAAATTACATCCATGTGGGTTTGAGAGCCGGGGGCAATGGAACCATTCCCAGGGTTGACTGTATTTGTGACTGTCTGTGAAGGGTGAATGTTGTGGTAAATGATGTGGCTGTGTGTTAGCCTTAGTAATGATTGCAGTGTCTTATGTAAAGATGTCATCATGTTCCTCTGTTCCCACACTGCGTGTTGAAATCCCCTGTCTGATACCCAGCAGGCAGAGATGGAGCGTTCAGACTGATGTTCCCTGTCTTCCCTCGCCCTCATGTCTGTCTTCATTTGTTGCATCATTTTAATTTGTATCTTGATTGTTCACACAAAAACAAAGCACCTCCTTTTGTTGCTGGTCATGATTTTTACTACTTAATTTTGGCTATTTGTCTTTTTATATTTGTTCCGATTCTTATCACACATCTAATTCTTTTACATTCTTATATATTGCCGTTTTTCCTGCCCATATTTCTCCTTGCTAGGTCTTAATCACAGAGCATGGTGACCTTGGGAATGGCCGTGTCCTGGACCCCAAAAACAAGATCTCCTTTAAGTTTGACCATCTGAGGAAGGAGGCCAGCGATCCACGTCCCCATGACGTGGACAGCTCCCTGGAGGGCTGGAGGAGCGCTGTGGACTCGGCCGTCAGGGCCTATGTGAAGGAGCACTATCCCAGTGGAGTCTGCACCGTACGTCCCAGCCCACCTTCTGGAAACTTGGTTGTTGCTTGATGAGTGGTTAATGGAGTATGGTGTTGTTGAGTTATAAACTGATTGCTCTGAGCAGTTTGTGTGACATAATTGGGTGGTAATACTGACCAAAGGCCACTTAGCTTTCTTGACAACACAGCAGCATTTATGATGCACATTTGTTTGTCAAACGTGGTTGTTCACCGTGAGCAATGCAAGCAAATCACATTATAATTTCCACCCACTCGTAACAGGACAGGATGTAACAGTAGGCTGATATTAAAGAATGGGTGCAGTCTGCTCTGTTTTCTACCTATTTATTAATGCAAACTGGAGACATCTCTCTTTAGCAGACAGAACAGGGCAGATGCATGTGTTTGTCTTGTCCTATTGCCCCTGAACAGATCAGCGTGACATTAACTTGTAGATGTTTTTTTTTCCTATCACATGTAAAGAATAAAGTAGAAGCAGGTCTCACTGTTGTTTTTATTTCTTTTTTAGATTTATGGGAAAACCATTGACGGACATCAAACTATCATCGTGTGCATCGAGTGCCATCAGTTTCAACCAAAAAACTTCTGGTATGTTTGACTACAGCGTTGGCAGTTTGGAAACTGCATGTCAGCCTAGAAATGTCAGACCAGACTATGATTTAACTTGAAAGCAGGAAGTTTTTAGAAATGCTAACAGGGCTTGCAGAATTCCCAGTGATGGTTTAAAAATTAAATCTTATCTTTAAAAGCATGAAATATTGTTTGATATGTACACGATGCTTCAAAGGCATTGCTTTAATTGGCTCTTAACTCTAGAGCATTAGGCCGTTCATGTTCCTGAGCTGTTTCCGATCAGTTAATCTAATTGGATAAAGGCACCACCAATCCTCTTTACTTACTGGGCTTATGGTTTATTGGGTGTAATGATCCAGTCAGCTTCTCTGTGCGACTGCCACCATTGTCAGGAATGAGAATTGCTATAGAGCAGATCTAGAGGAAAGATGAAGCTGAAAGTGACAGATGACAGATGTTTCCTATTTGGTTTCTCAGTCAAGTTCTATAAACATCTGGAATTCAACAATGTATACAAATAAGGATAAAACAAAGAATATTGTATCTGCATATGTAGACACTTTTTTTTCAGAGTAAGTAAATCATCTTTATTAGCAAACAATTTTAATACGTTAAAGAGCTCCTGATGTGCTGCTGCTACTGGCAGCCTCATCACGATTACTCAGAGGGTAATTTGCAGTGTTTCTTATCTTGCTTGGTCTTTTCTCAAGATTAGATCTAGCTTCTAGATATTTTTCAGCTGACAACAAGTGTGGTGAACGTGTTTTTTCCGGACACACAGTACAGCTGCAGATTCAGTCTGGTCAAATGTCTCAAGCTTCTCTGTAAAGCAGTAAAAGTTGTAATGAAATTTTTTTTAATGTTCTGTATTGATACAAGATTAAATGAGTGGTTTAAAGTCAAATCTTTTTCTGTCTGTCTGTGCAGGAATGGACGTTGGAGGTCAGAATGGAAATTTACCATTTCCCCATCTACCACTCAAGTGGCAGGAATCATGAAAATCCAGGTATTTAGTTGTTCCAAATCTATAATTTATGAAATTCCACCAAATCCGCCAAAAAAAGATCCTAAGCCAAAATTTATATCTGTCCAGGTCCATTACTATGAGGATGGGAATGTTCAGCTTGTGAGCCACAAAGAGGTTCAGGAGTCCATGTCAATTTCCGTAAGTTTAACTTAAAACATTTGTTTACTGCCAAACAAAAGCTCTTTTCAGTTTTCTATATAAATTATTCAATTATTTTTCCTTCCTCATGACATGTAATGATGTTTTTCCAGTGGCCTAGTTTGTCTTCTGTCATGGTGTGAGTCCACCCTAATCAAATCTAATCAATCTGTGGTTGAAGTAGATTTTTTTTCTTCTGCTCCTGTCACTTTTTCTAGAATGAGGCTTCAACCGCGAAGGAGTTTGTAAAGATCATGGAGGCTGCAGAGAACGACTATCAGGTATGTGACGTGGTTCAGCGTTGGTGTAGATGAAACCGTTAATACAGTTTGAAGTTTTTCTCTGTCTTTTCAATTTCAACTTAATTGACTTTGTAAACATGAACGGACATTTAAATGTTTTTTTTAATCTCTCCAGACGGCCATCAATGAGAATTACCAGACCATGTCGGACACTACCTTCAAAGCCTTACGCCGCCAGCTTCCTGTGACACGCACCAAGATCGATTGGAACAAGATCCTGAGCTACAAGATTGGCAAGGAGATGCAGAATGCTTAAAAACAACCGAGAAGACAACAGACAACTGCCCCCCACCCTCACCCCCTCCCAAACAATGTTGCATGACTGGATAGTTGTATCGTCTTTGTACAAAAACTAATCAAATGGGGACAAAGAAAGGTTTGGTCTCACAGCCAGATATCACATTGGAGGTCTACTTTTATTGATGTTGTTTTGTTTTTATACAGATACTGTTAGGTCCTCTTTATGTCGAATCCATAAAGACAGACAACTGAATTTGGGAAACTTATAAGGAAATAATACAAGACATAGGAAGGAGTGCAAACACCTGTAGGCAGCAACACCATTAAAATATACAGTATCGCGTGCAATATTTATTGTCAGTGAGACCACACCTTTTTTATGTGACCTGCTGAAAAATGGTTTGAATTTGCAATGATGGTGAAATGAATCATTTTTGGGAGAATTTTGTCTGCATTCATCTTACAGCTCAGATATTACGGCTGAAAAGAATGACTCCCCTCTCACATCACGGTTAATGTCTCATATGGTCAGCGACAATTAAAAAAGCTCTTCGTGTTCATTGACTGGTATATTTGGCACAAGCAGTCACCACTGTCAGCCACTCAATGTTCTTGTTCCCTCATTCTGGTACTTCCTCACTGTTTGTTCTGTATGAGACCTCAAGCTCACAATGCTCTTGGCTAAATTGCCTTTTTGACTTGACTTCGTGTGAACTCTCACCCAGCGCAGGGAGTTCGGTGACCACTTAACAAGCTGAAATAAAGTCATCAACCGCTAAGTATGTGCATAATGTCCAATTTACAATAAAATCAAAATGTATCACTTCCTCCTCCAGTGCTTATTTTTATTAAAAAAAGAACCTGGCTGTATTATATAACAAGGCACATTGTAATATATACCTGTATGAAACCTCCTGTCTGTCAGTTTGGTGATTTATTTCCATGAGAGTAATTGTAATTCAATCACAATTATGTTGCATTAAATGACAAATTTTCTATTTACCGACTCACTCATTTTCTAATATTTGTTTTTATGACAATTTAAAATACATAAATCAGCGTATTTAAGATGTAGTGGAAAATGTTTAAGTTGGAGTTTGTGTGTTATACAGGATATGGTTTTATATATTTGTAGCATGAAAATAAATTTGAATTCTTACTTAGGTCTTTAAAGTGCAAACTACTAATATAGTAAGAAACACTTTTTATATTGACATTAGTTAAGTAGAGCAGAACCAGATGAACTAACAAGGAGTGAACAACGGTTCGAGTCATTGTACATCAAACACAGTGGTTGACAAAGGTTAGTTTGACTTTAGAAATAGACGCTGTCTTCATATCCAAGCGTAGACTATTCAGGTAAATTTAAATTTGCTTATGTAGTTTTAAACTGCTAAGGGTTCATCATTAAGGTCCTACAATGTGTGTTTTTCTGGGTGATTTACTCAGGGTCATTTGGAAATTTTCTGACTTACTCACTTTATCTGTGCGGACTTTGGCCGAGTTGCAGGTACATCGGTGACAGCGCCACCTTGAGGCGACGCCGCTAACTGAGCAGGCTAGCGAGCCGGTAGCTAACTGTTAGCCGGCTAACGTTAGCCCGACACGTCTACACTCAGCCCGCAGCTGCTGGAAACCACACACATGTTGAACTGCGGCTGGACGCAATGCTAGCTGCGAAAGGGGACCTGGCCGGCTGTTTTGTGCTTACGTATTGAGGTAAGCGCACACGCACATCGCTTTGACGCGTCTCCCGGAGCTTTTCTCCCGGCGTTTCCACTTTGTGTAAACTTTCCATATTTTGCAAACGTTAGCCAGGTCGCGTTAGCGGTTAGCTAGCGGCTAGCGCCTAGCCAAGTTTAAATAGACATCCTCATGTCTGGAAGCGCGCGTGCCGTCTGCCGTCTCATGCAAATTAAAAGCTCATTAGGATGTTCCTGACGCCCGTGTGGTTAGTTTCCGAGCCAGAACCCACACAAGGACAAGGAGCTGAGCATTGTGTTACTTTTAAATTGTGCCTATGACAAGACACTACAGGATGTCTCGTCTGCGGCTCCACAAAGTCAGCACCGCTGTTAGAACTTCAAGCCGCGGGCGCCTGGTTCTCCTGGGTCCCTGAGGGGAACCCCCTCCGTCATAGCGGCACCGAAGGAGAACTCGATCTGATCGCCTCAGAACACAGCCCCGACTGGACCCCAGAGGCTGAGCAACTGATTGAAGAATGTGCTGCCTGTAAAAGCCAGCTTTGACGTGTGTGTGTGTGTGTGTGTGTGTGTGTGTGTGTGTGTGTGTGTGTGACATCTAATGAGCCCGTTGTGTCGCTGACTGTCACGTCTTGCACTCAGAGGTGTTAGGACACAGTTCATGACTCAGACGCAGCACAAACCTCACTCTGGTCTAGAAAGTGGCTTTGATCGTTTCCACCTCCTAACGTGTTGTTCTAACGCCACATACGTGTCGCTGCTGGGTTCTTCGGGTTTTGCTTTGATGCACTAACTCGAACCCGTCTGTTGTAGGTTTTATTCTGTGGATGTTCTGTGGACGCTTTGATTCCCAGCTCCACATGTGGACGGGTCCAGCTGTGCTCTCTATATGAATCATAGTAGAATCATGACTGATTTTGTTGTCAGTGTGACACAGAACAGAGGCACATTTCAGTCACCTAGTTTTTATATCTGATTAATGAGTTTATTAGCTGTATTATGTTCTCATACGTGGGAATAACAAGCTACAGATTATAGTTCCTCTTTCTCTTCCATTTCGCACCAGCAGGCTCTGGTGGCTCTTAGTTCCCCTTTTCACATAGAAACAGTTAATTCTCTAACTGCAGGAATCCCCATTCAACTGCCAGAATCTATTACATCAGTGACTTTCTCTCATTCTCCTGAGCAACTTTGGCTTCCCTGGTTAACGTGCTCGGCCTTGTTGCGTTGCCCATTCAGGTGGAGAAAAGCAGCAGCTTTAATAATTACAGAGACTGTGTCAGAGCCAGACTTTTATTCTGTGTATAAGAAATGAATGGAGTGTGGCCCCTGTTTGTTTCAGCTGGAACACAGGGAATGGCCTTTTTTAGATAAGAGACAAATACGTAGACCGTATGTAATGTAACAGTGATCATATATAGAGTTGTGTTTAACAGCAGCTGCTAGCGTACGTGTGAGGAGTTGATGATGTCTCCGGTCCGAGTGGATCATATCTCGTGGCTGCAGCAGCCTGTGGTTTCCTTAAACTGTTGCCTGTGGTTCCATTAGTTCAGCGGTACAACGTTACTGGATGTGTTTTCTTCTGTGTCAGTCACTGTTGGGTTGGAAAACACGCCTCTGATTCTGACACCATGATACTAAAACCACACATTTACACTTCACATGTACTTGTACTTTCTAAAAGTATCACAAACTTGTGTCATTGCTTATTAATTGTGGTAATAAACTACAAGGAAATACTCATCTGCAGAGTGTGTTGCTTAACTAGAATTCTCCAGCGTGGCATGAATTTGTAAGTTGGAACCGCTGCTTCTAGTTTCCCTGTGCTCGTTTGAGTCAGTGCTGACGTTGTGCTCTATGACGCGCTAACGTTTGTGGGCCGGTTCTGGAAGCCCGTAATGATTTCAGACACATTCTGGGCATTTTCCAGATAATGACTCGGGCTTCACAAATGGATTTAACATCTCTTTGATGACATTAAAGGCAGGAACATGGTCAGTTGGGACAGAACAGTGAGACTTTACTAAGCACAAGATTGTTCCTCGGCTCCAAAGGTAGAACAGAGAGAGAGAGAGTAATTCATCCATCCATCACACTGAAATGATGATAATTAATCTGACACAATCCACACATTTATCCCCGGCTGGTCAGGACCCTTGTTTAGCAGCGCTTTGGATAATGAGGCCGCCTGCCCTGTCTGCTTTCACTTAGTCGTATCCACATCACAAACTCCAGATTCCCTTTGCAGCTTGAAGCACCAAGCGTGGTAATTCAAGGCAAATGCACCAAAGCCCTCACAGCTGGCTCTCAAAGCCGGACTCACTGTGGTGGAGACGCTCCGGCCAAGTGAGGGAAAGGTCACGGGCGCTGTGTAGGCACAAAATGTCAGACAGGTTGACAGCAGCATGAACCTCCTCCACTAATATGTTGTGGTCGTGAACACTCAGGCATTGAGGGTAAATATTAATATGTTGACTATGCAAAGGTTGCCACAGCTCAGCGGGACACAAGGGCTTTCGCTTTAGTATCATTAGCATCATCTGAATGTGGATTCAGGGATTTAGCTAATTGGATTTGCACGGCAGTTTAAACACATCAATTCATCCAACAGGTGATTTACAGTATTTGTGAGCAGCAGGTTGTGTCGTGGTACGTGTGGAGCTCCGACCAGATCACTGCTTAAATATTTGCATTTGTTGAAAGGTTTGCTATTAATAAAGTACATAAAGCCCGTGGTCTCAGGCGCTTGCTTCACTGACTGAGGGAAAGTACGACTACCTGCCGTCACAAAGCGGCGGCCGTCGTGGAGCAGACGGCTGCGTTCCCACCTTCTCAGCCTCATCCAGGCGTCTGCTTTGCATACAGAGACAAAATGAATGGCCTGTACAGTAGCCTGTATTTGAATGTACTTAAGACTCTGCAGGTTTGACTCACTACCACATTTGAATCTATGTTAATAAGTCACTGTACAACCCCATGTCCAGAAAAACACAAAACGCAAAGCAATAATTTGCAAGTAAACTGGAGACCAGTTGTTGGAGTTTTGCCCAGTTCACACCTTGATTACTGTTCAGCGGGCGGCTCTTCTCCTGGTGAGATAAAAAGAAGCTGTTGTCCGCTTGGGAGCAGATGCTGCTCTGAAACCAGGATGTAGGTTTCAGCTTCAAAGGTGCAGTTGTCAAAATGTTGTCAAATTCTGACCACAGAACAGTTTCACGTTACTGCTGACCTTATGAGAAGGTGGCATCACTCGTGCATCACGGCCCCATACGGCTTGTTCTTTCCATGACACACTATTATTATGAGGTTTATTATCTATTAAACATTCGATTGATTAGTTCATCTCATCTTTAGTGCACTGACTCATAAGTGAGCAAAGCCTCCAAACCCACATTTGGAGCTTATGGCGGAACTCCCAGATTTGAATGGGTGCAAATACGGTCATTACACAAATAAGATTTGGCAGGTTGTTAAAGGCTGGAGTTTGGGGTTGTGGAGGAAAAACAACACTGTGCATCCTTCAGGAAGGTTTGTCCTTTGTGCATCATCCACCCTGGTTGAGCTTTGCTTGTCTGGACCTATTTGCATTAGTGGGGATCTGTTCAAAGGAGCTGCTGAAGGAGAAGCGACAGCCTGCTCGCAGGCTCACGTTGATGCACAGGGAACAGAAATCTGCTGAATTCTCTGTAAAGGAAGAAAATGAAGCCTGCAGTTTCAGCTTCAAGAGTCTGGGTCCGTCCAGTTTTGGCCTCAGGTTCTTTGATTGTCATGGTTCTTTATAAGTCACTGGATTAACCCCTCGGACGACTGAGGAAGCACAGTACGTGTTCAGCCAGCGGGTGTCAGCAGTGGCAGGCGCAGCTCTGACCCAGTTAGCCAGTGACGCTCCCGCCTTTGAGTTGGGACCCAGTGGAGGGAATCAAAGGCCGACCTTCCGTTTGCCGGTTCATACAAAGCACATCGTCCGGTTCTAAGGCTGCTGATGCTTATTGTGTCTGCACGGTCAATGTTATAGGTACAATACATTTACTCACCATCTGGTTTTGGGTGTTGGAAACTTGTTTCATTCAAATTGAAAAATGAGCACCAGACGTAAACCAGGATAGCCTCAGTACAAAGATGTTCAGGGGGCGGTGGACATTAGCATAGCCTCAGCAGCACCGAGGCTTTGCTGCTTCACCAGCCACTCATCAGCATTCAGGTTCTTGCATTTTATAGCTCACACCTCATCAACACACTTGTGTAGACCTCCCCTCTGCTGCTCCCTCCACCTTCTTTATGCTTCTGCTGGTTTTTGTCTTGTTCTACGATGGCCACACTCCTATCACGCCTATTTTAGTTGCCTAGCAACCAGGAGGAGATGCTTTTTCGGGGTGGTACATGATGAAAGCGGGGGCAGGGGTAGGTGTGCGTTCTTCAGGAATAAATGTCTGTAGCAGTGGCCCTGAGACAAGGTGACGAAGAGCAGTTTAAATTACAGCATGCATTGAACAATAGTGTTGTTCCATTACTCGACGTCTGACTCACTTAAGGCCCCCGTCCACCTGGGCGTCACTGCTGTTATGGTAATGGCTTTTCCATCCTAATTAGTGTGGCACAGAGAACAACAGGCCACCGGTAACTGAACTGTGATTGAAGAGAATAAAAACGCTGAAGTTGATGGTTCACTCTGCTTCTCTGGAAGGTTGGGTGATGAAGTGATGCTCTCTCTCTTCAGCCTCAGCCAGTTGGAAACACATGTCTCATGGACCTCTGTGCTTCATTTAGAGAACTCTCAGTGCGCTGTGTGCACTTTACAAATGAAATGAAGTAAGTGAAGAGCATGTTGTTACTGTTGCATGCTTCAGCTGAAGCTGCATCAACCCAGGTGGGTGTGTGGCTGCAGAAATGACTCCTGCCTTGCTCAGCTCTTGTGATTATCAGAGCAGAACCGCAGCACTGGTCCTCAGCTCTTGTTCTCCATTCAGGTCATATCAACGCTGATCAGAGGCAGAAACTGTGAAAAGCTGAGCAGTGAATGTGATTATGTACAGTGTGGTAGTGTGTCAGGCTCATCACAGCTCCCAGAAGGGCATTGGAGATAGAGCCCCTGGTGTAATTAACAGGACCTCAGGAGACTCGCGTCTGCTGCAGCCTCGATAAACCTGCTTCTAAATAAATAATAATAATTAGATTTATCTGATATTTCCAGGACATTTCTAAGGAGCCTCTAAACTGAATCTGGTTCTGAATCTGCACAGGCTAAGTAATGTAACGAAAAAGTATAAAATCCCTTTGGCCACAAATATTTGATGATGCAGAGATATATATGATGAAGGACGACCTTGGGTGGAAAAGCAGAATCTGGTGACAACTGGCTGAGACACGAACTTCACAGGCCTCCATCAGCTGCAAGAACTAGTCCACATGCCGGTTTCACCCCATCTACTGTAGGACGCCGTTACATCCCAGCATGCACCACTGCTGGGACGGCTTATGTGTGTGTCTGCACTTAAGGCTGCATCGTCCAGTCTTCATTAAAGTTTTACTGTGTGCATCAGTAATGGGCCTCATCACCTGCAGCAGAATCTGCATCCTGGCGAGGCTTTTTTGCTTTGGCTTTGGGTTTGCAGGTTCCTCGTGGATTTGGAGTGTAGACTCGTCTGTATGGACGATGATGAGCAGCTGAGTGTCGTAGCGGCAGGTAAACGCAGCGCTCTGCTTCACACCCGGCTCCTTCCAGCATCTCTGTTCCTAGCGGCTGTAGATGCAGGGTTTTGATTGGCCCGCCTCCACTCTCTCCCTCCTCCCCCTCCACATCTCTTTATCTGTCCCCTCTCTTCATTCTCCTTTTCCTGTCACTTCTTCATCCCCTTTCCTCTCGGTGCCTCCTCTGCTCCGGCCCGTTTCTCCTCTCACTCCATTTCTCTTGCAGGACCTTCTTTCCTTCCATCTCCTTTTCTCTCCCGTCTGCAGCTTCACTTGGTCTTTTTGCAGCTCTCTCTCTCTCCCCCTCCGTCTTGACGTCACTCTCTGTTTGCATAGCTATTGTCTTCACAGCGGCGGCAGCGGCTCCTCACCAGACGTGTAGTTTTTACCTCCCCCCTTCTCTCCTCCTCTCCCCGGGAAATCCTCTCTCTCCCCCTCTCCTCCTTTTCTGTCCTCATTAGTAAATCCTACTGTGGAATGAGGAGCGAGAGAGTGACGCGGATAAGACGGAGGATACAGAGATGCTATAGCTAGCAACGAGCCCGTCGTCCGTGTCTGGATTTAAACACACTTTGCCTGTGAAGGACTGCTTTTTGTTTCATGTAGTTATTGATCCAATCATTCAGGCGCCTCCAGGATTTTTGTCTGGACTAACTGAGCGTGTGCGTGGAAGCGGTGGCAGATAGCGGAGCTGGGGCATCTGGCTGTCTGCGAGGCAGCGACGGCCGGCTGGCTGCATTGTGTTGCTTTGATGACCCCTGCTGTGTAGCTGCCTGCTCATCAACCTCCCCTCTCTCTGTCTCTCTCCCGCTCTCTGTCACCCTCCCCTTTCTCACTCCTCTCTTCCTCCTTCTCCTCCTCTCTCCATCACAGCTCCCGGCCCAGCCATGTTCGGCACAGAGTCCTCATGTAAGTACCATCACCATCCTCCCACCTCCTGCGTTTGTCCATGTATGTTTGTGTGTGTGTTTTATTTGAGGGAGAGGGGCAGAGCTCTCCTTTCCTGCATCTCTCCCCTCCTCTCTCTTGTTCCTGTTTTGCCTCCATGGTTGCTGGTGGCAGATTGCATGGGGAGAAATCTGGGATCTACCATTTTAGCACGGAGGGTTGTCACTACAAGCTAGCTGTTCACGCGGCGCTCGCTGCCCGACGTGCATTCTCTCACTCTCTGCCTATATATGTATGTCAGTGTGTATCTCCCATCTCTGTGTATTTCCTCTTCTTGTGCAGTGGTTTTCTGGCTGGATGCTGTTGAGGTGTTTGTCTGTGCGTGCGTGTGTGTGTGCGTGAGTGAGTGAGCTTGTCAAAAGATGGACGCTTTAGCGGTGGCTGCACGGCTTCCAGACGCATCACCTCTCCGCCGCTTGTCTCCGGCTCAGTCAGGCTGATCAGGTGGAAGCTGCGGCGAACCGCTGTACGTGTGCACGTGTGGGCTCCGTGCACTCCTTAGCCTGCCTCTCAGAGCAGGTGACGTCTGCCCAGCCTCCTGCTGGGGCCCGGACAGCGACGGGCTCCACACCTGCTCGCGCCTCGTGTGAGTCTGAGCCCAGCTAATTGATTGTGTCAAGGCCGCACAGCGAGAGCCAGGAGCAACTTATGTTTTCCTACGTCAGATCAGAGCTGACACGCAGCACAGACTGTGGCGCGTTAGCATCCTGCCTGTTACCGGAAGCAGAGCTGTCACAGGCCACTTCTCAGCCGACGACTCGCGAGGAACCTGCGTTCAGGAAGCGAGTGGACGGCGGCCCGACCCGGGTCACCTTCCACCAAAGCCTGGCTGAGGTGGTGTCTCTGTGGTTTGAGGTCGTTTGAGGGTCAGAGTTGATGCAGTGCTGGAGCGACTCAGCTTGTCCTCAGTGTTTTCAACCTGCTTTGTCTTTAGAGGTCACATTGGAGAAGTTCACTGTTTTGATTATTTGCTGTGCTGCTGAGTTGTTATTGTGCCCCATGCAGTTTGATACAGTTAGAAAATCCAGACTGTGCTGTGTTTAAAAAACCTACACAGACAGAGAAGTACAGTCTGTGCCAATGAGCAACATTTCACAGGATCCGATTTAAAAGATTGGATAAGTGCTCGGCGTTTGTTGAACCACTCAGAGGTTCGGTGAGAAGCGCTTTTATAGGCTACTCTGTTGGAATTGCTTTGCTAGGAAACGACCTGAGTCCACTTTTATTTATAAGCAGCAAACAGAGCATCTGCGGCCTCCGCAACCAGAAAGCAGCTCTAGAAGGTCTAGTTGAGACGGAGAACGCAGAGGATGCTGTGTGAAGTGCCCCTATGTTTCATCTCTGCTCATCTTATGTTTTTACCAGTGCGTTCAGGTGAGGTGAAATGGGGCCGACCTGTCTCCACCTGTCTAACGAGGGGCGGTGGGGAGGGAGGAGCAGCTAGCATCACTGGCCCCAGTGTCAGAACATCAGCCACCGCACATGTGCTGGGTTGATGCAGGTTGCATTTAGTTTCCAGACTTCTCCTTTATCCTGTATTACAGAGGTTGATGAGCAGGAAATTAAAGATGTGTGCAATAAGTTTACATTTAACTAAAATGGAGGACACCACTCGCATTCTCCGAGGTGGCATTACACTTTGCTTCTACCCAAAGGCGTATTGATTGTATTTTTCTTTAGTCATTTAATAGAAGAGTGACAGAAGGTGAGTTAGGGGAAGTGAATAACGCATCACTAAAACTCCACCATGGATTCACACCAGCAGTTTGAAGTTGAGTTAAATGCACCTCGGCCCATTCAGTCGCTGCTGCAGCTTCAGGGCTATTGATTGTCAGATTGTCCTAGAGGAACACAGATCTGTGATGAAGTGCAGTGATAGCAGGTTACCACACTTTGAACGGAGCAGGGCCGTCTGTTCATATGTGGTGGAATGCTGAGCATGCAGGTTAAAACCCCATGTGAAGGAAAGCCTAGAAGACGTGTTATTTATGGACTTAGTTTAGCAGCTCTTGTGTTTTTTATCCTGTCAGATCTAATGTCCTGAACATTACAGTGAGTCGTCACACATAGAAACACAGAGCAGTGAGGACAAGCTTGTTAATTAAAGTCTTAGTTTAACAAATAATCCAGGTGAATTAGTATATTTTTGAACACAAAACCAATGAATCAGAAATTTGACTTGAGTAATAAAATTGACAAAATCGGAAGCTTGTAAAGCTTCATAGGTTGACAGGAAAATGACCTGATGAGTAAAGAAGTGCTGACTGAGGGAACATGATGCTGTGTTCACACTTGAGGCATGAAGAAGCCACGAGACGCTGCAGGTGAGGATCATCGTTCAGCTCAGTTTGAACTGTTGTTACCTGAACTGACTGCTCGTATTATTCATCCTCATCTACACGGTCGGTGCCATTGCTCTCCCTGGCATCAGCAGGATTTTATCAGTTACATCATTGTGTGTGTGTGTGTGTGTGTGTGTGAGATACTGTTATTTCCTGACGTGATGTGAGTGTATGTACAGTTCAGAGCAATCAATAACTTCTACTGTTACACGCATATTGGAAAGGCCTGAAATGTAAAGGAAGACTGTGGTGGAAGCTGTTTCTGTGAAGGTGAATGTGAGACCGTTTGTTTGAGGATGAGCTCAGGGAAGAAGTGGAGGCAGGTTTTGATGGAGGACCAAACCCAGGTCAAACCTGCCCAGGTTTGACCTGGGTGCTTTCATCAGTGGCCGTCATGGTGATGTTTGTCCTCACATCCTCCTCCAGCGCAGGGAGGAGGCGACAGCTTCTTATTGTCCAGGAGCAGAACAAGGTGCTCACTGAAAATGGCCAGTTCAATCATCCAAACGCTGCTCCGATGGCAACCAGCTGTCTCTGTTGCTGTGGTAACCCTCGTAAGAGTGATCAGGTTTCTGTGGTAACTGCTGACTTTGGCTATTTTTGTCTCCTGAGCTCTTTGTTGGCTGGAAGTTAAACAAGCCAACAGGAGGCTTGTTTATGATAACGGCATCTTTAATGGATCTGATCTGACCTCCGACTCTAAACCTTCACACAATAGGCGCATTTCACATAAACTAACATTGTGTCAAACAGAAATAACTGAGGTCTATCTGCAGGACACAGTTCAGTGTGGATAAAAGCAAACTTTGGTTGGTGACACGAGTGACAGCTTCTTTAAGGACTTGACTGAGGAGCCTGTTTGTCCTTTGCTGGTGATGAAATAAACAATTCACGCCAATGTTTATCTGCTGCTTCACCAGAGGATGATTTGAGCCAAAAGGAATTTTATAACCAGCGGTTGTCGCCGTAGAAACCATGGAGCAGCTTTTTGCATTCGTTCATTCTTTTCTTTTAAATCTCAGCTACTAGTGATGGATTTCTGGCATCTGCAGCATCTTTCAGACTGACCATACATGGTTCTGAAGCTGGTTGCAAAGCTCCTTCTATTGGGACCAGCTCCCGGGCCATTAGCCGCTGCCATCCATAACCTCAGCAGTGCACAGCCCGTGCCAACAGTAACAGAGTTGAGACCCTTAACTTTTAATGATCACAGGCTCGGACGGGACCAAAGGGAGGGGGAGCATTCTGGCCCTCCTCAATTTAATCACTAGGGATATTTCTATATTTTTTATGACTAGTATTTTATGTGGCTGAACATGTGAACTGAAGCCATTTCTGGAATTTCTGATTTTCAACAAAATAAACTGCAAACAAAAAGAACATCCAGAGAATGTTCTTATAGACGTCTGACTCCAGCTGCCTCTGGTGCCTCTATCATAAACCTTTAGTACAATCATCACCTTTCTGACAGCTATAACCTAAAACCTGGGTAGAATTAAGGGGAGAGCTGCTGTTTTGGATCCAACAGAGTGGAATCAGGGCTTTGCAATTAGCGAGGTCCCCTCGAAAAGAGGAGGTCTGACGGCTCAGGACGGCTCACGGACTCTTTTGTCAGAGTCCAGCAGATTAGTCAGACACTGAGTGGGTGAGGAGGGGAATGAAAACAGCAGCGTTCCCGGTGAACTCCTTCAGTCCTAATCATTACATGTGCTTGGCTCCTGGTGGGCAGCCTGCATGAAAAGGACTGAATATGATTAACACTCCAGGCTGCGTGCTGTGGACAGAATATCATTTGGCTGATGCAGGCCTTTCTGCTTGGACAGCATTTAATAGTGGATTTAAGGGCCAGGCCCTGATGGAGTTACAACAAAAGCAGAGCTTGCGATTTGAAAAACCCGTCTCCTGACGGAACAAAGACGCTGTGTAATTTCTCTGTTCAGTCGCTGTTCAAATTATAGCTCAGCCATGAAAGAGGAATAAATTACAGACGGTCATTAAACGGTATTTACTGTTTTTGTGCTGTCATCACGTTGGTGTTTTTACTCTAACAACCAGCGTGCAGCTGTTTGTCAGCTTCTGGTAGCAGGAAGTGGAAAACACCTGGATGGGAACGCGCCGTGATGAGCCATCGCAGTAATGAGGATCATTTAGCACGACTTCACTCTGAAGGAGCCGCTCTTAAAGCATCGTCTTCCTTTTACTGCTGATCTCAGCAGAGTTCGGTCTGGGCTCTAGTTGGCGCCGTTGGCTGAGGAGCAGGTCCTCACGCGGCGCCTGGTGAAAACGCGCATTCGTCTTGTGGATCTTCAAGGAAGTGCAGTGACAACTGAATGGGTTCATGGGATCTCGCGGAGTAAATCAGCGCATTTGTCATCATCATGTTCAAAGCGGTAACGTGGAGCTGCAGCTAACCTTGTCAGCCATTTAATTTCACCGGGCTCTTTTCCATCCGCTGAGCTCAAGAAGGAAGGGAGGTGCTGCTGAGGGGCTCTGGAGCAAGGCACGCTCGCCAGGGGCAGTCACGCGATGCTGGGAAGGAACGTGTTAGTTTGCACCGATGTTAAGATCTAATGCACAAACACACACATTAGGACTGAAGTCGTCAGAACTGCCCGGGTTTTAAATCTGCACCAGGCAGCCTCCATTCTCCTGTAAGGTCATTTGGGGGTTGTCATGGTTACCTCAGCAGGAAGAAACTAAGGAGCACCCTGCCCCCAACCCACCTTCATTAAAATCCATGGTATTGATTGGCTGGTGTGGTGTCCACCCCCCCCTCCCCCAGCCCCACGCTTTGCTGGGTTTCCAGAGGGAGAGCAGGACGGAGCTGGAGCACAATTGTGTTGGGCTGCTGTCACTCACAGGCAGCAGCCAATCATGGAACAGCAGAACATGTGCTCTATGAACGACGGCCGGCCGCTCCTCACACTGCTGCATGCATGTGGAGCGGCCGGGGGGAGACGTCTGCACTGCTTCAGGGAATGGAGGGTGAGTGAAGCCCCGCTGCTGCATGTGGTCAGAACCTGTACGCTGGTTCTGATCCGCCCGCTGCAGACGGCCTTTGTGTTTCGTACAGCAGGCGGCCCTGTGCGTTTGGTATTGATATTCATGAAGTGGACGCTTTGCTCAGCACGTGGGCGAAGGCCTGCTGTGTGTGTGTGTGTGTGTGTGTGTGTGTGTGTGTGTGTGTGTGTGTGTGTGTGTGTGTGTGTGTGTGTGTGTGTGTGTGTGTGTGTGTGTGTGTGTGTGTGTGTGTGTGTGTACGTGTGTGTACGTGTGTGTACGTGTGTGTGTGTGGTGTGTGTGTGTGTACGTGTGTGTACGTGTGTGTGTTGCTCGTGGTAATAATTCAAAGTAGAAGCTCGTCTGACTGATCGTTTCAGGCGTCACTGCCTCCAGCACGTCTTCGTTTCTGCGTGTACCTGTCTGTTCCAGCAGGTGAAGCAGACGCATAAATGGGTTGCTTGACTGTCAAATGAGCCACTTCATTAATGCCAAATTTCAAAGATGGCGCCGTTACCACGGTTTCTGGCGTTTCTACAGATTCAGGCCGTTGTTGCTCTCCGTTCTACACAATGAAAGCGTTAACACATTCTGCTCTTGCAGCCATTTTTCTTTATTGTCAAACTGTTTCAGTTCCAAGGAGATAATTCTACCCTGAATTCATGTACTTCTCAAGAAGTGGAAAGGAAATAGGACTTGAAGGAGTTGAAACGAAATAGAAATATTTCTAGTGAAATTAGATTTCCTTTATTTTAAATAAGGAATGTTTGCTGATCATTTCTGTCCTGCTGCGCAGGACAGATTTGGGGTTTATGGCTTTAGCAGCTTTTATTGTATCACAGCTAGTGGTTCCCTGCACAGATGGCTGGAGGGATGCAGGGCTTCTTGTGTTTGAGTCATAAATAGACTCAAGTATTGATGAGTCTGGTTTTATACAGCAGATCAGATTCTTCTTCTACTTGCAGGTACGTTTCACCTCCACACATGTAGCAGCTTCACAGCCTCATGAGCCGGCGTCCAGGAGCCTCCAGCTCGCCTCTCCTGTCACACATGGCTGCTAATTGTGATGTTTGAGGCTGGCGTACCTTAAGCTGGGGTCCACTGTCAGGACACGGCGTCTATCACTACATTTTCTTCTAAACTACCTCTGAAGCTTGAAAGTTGCCACCAGCCTTTCGCGTGTCATTGTATGTTTAGGCATCTGCTTCCTCATTCCGCTCAGGCAGCAGTCTGCAGACTGTCCCCTCCTAAAGGTCACGTCTCCCGTTGTCTCCTGTGACATTTAGTCTGTCTGTCAGACCTCATCCCTTCAATTCATCCCATCAGCCTCCTGATGTATCGCTCTCCCACTCCTTTAGTAGCGACAGAAACTGGAACAAAAGACGAAAGAGGGAACGTTTCATTTGTGAAAATGGTCCTTTTCATGCTTTTCTTTGACACATTAGGTTTATTTTCATATATTTTATACAAGATGTTATGAGATAGGACACAGTAACAACAGTTACAACAAATCACATAAAGGCCATGTCCACAAACAAGAACATAAAGTTATTCCTTATAAAAAAACTGCAGCAAGTATCTTTTATGTAAAATACTTTTTTGCTATTGTTTGCTGTAAAACTTGGTTAAACACAGTAAACTGTAATTGTCAGTTGTCAGTTGTTGGGTTTTAGTTAAATCTACTGGATTGATCTCAGGTGATTGAGTGCGATGAATGATTTCAGACTGGATCTGTTCACACTGAACCACTGTAAATACATTGGATGTCAATTCTGGCCGAGTTCATTGACTGTGACCAGTGTGAGCCTGCAGCAGCATCCTCTCTTCAGCGCCGCTGACAGCAGCTGCTGGGCCGCTTTGACCACAGACCTGTGCTTTCTGCAGAATGAGAGCCTCCACTTCCAGCCATGAATAGCTGTGTGTGCGACTGGGGCCCGTCTGAGAGGAGGCCTTGTCCCACCCTCTGCCTCTGCTGTGGACACGTCCCGGTGCAGCTGTGATTGAGCTGTGACTGCGCAGACCAAGGCTGCAGGTCAATGTGCACTTACTTCCACTGCACCAGTCGGTGGATTTGTTTCAGCACCTGTTAATTTTCCTAAACGGATCATTACTCGGATGCCGTCTGTTTGAACAATGACAAACATCTCTGGTCTTAAAACCAAAGGCTGCAGCTAACAAGCCACTGTCATGATGGATTGAATTGAAAACAGAGAGCAGATGGTCAGGAGGCACCACAAGCGGCGTTTGATGCAACGCACTCTTAAATGGAATATAGAAATGCGTTTCCACTCGGCCCAGATGTGTGACCGCGGCAGCAGCTCGACTGATACGCAACATTAACTCTGAGTTGTAATTTTCCACTTGATAGGATCAGATCTAACGGAAGCCTGGCGCTGCTGTCGAGGGACTGAGGGGTGAAATGAGCTGGCGTTTGGGCTGGAAGGCTCCTGGTTGGTTAAAACTACACTTTATATAGTTTATTAGTCACTTGGGGAATAACATGGCAGCAGTTTAATGGCACGTCCTTCGTTCATAGTCTGTCACCGATGAGACTGATTAGAGGCGTCGTTACCTCATTGGTTGAGGTGTGGTTAAATCCAGGCTCTGAGGATGCGGAGCCTCCGTCATCCAGGGAACCTGAAGCAGCATGCGGTGGAAGCTGAAGCAGCTGCAGCTGAAGCAGCATGCGGTGGAAGCTGAAGCAGCTGCAGCTGAAGCTGAAGCTGCTGAAGCTGAAGCAGCTGAAGCTGAAGCTGCTGAAGCTGAAGCAGCTGAAGCTGAAGCTGCAGCTAAAGCTAAAGCTGAAGCTAAAGCTGAAGCTGAATCTGAAGCAGCTGAAGCTGAAGCTAAAGCTGAAGCTAAAGCTGAAGCTGAAGCTAAAGCTGAAGCTGAATCTGAAGCAGCTGAAGCTGAAGCTGAATCTGAAGCAGCTGAAGCTAAAGCTGAAGCTGAAGCAGCTGAAGCTGAAGCAGCTGAAGATGAAGCAGCTGCAGCAGCGCCTCTGGTCGGGCGCATGTCGTTGTTGTGAGCAGTAACCTCCCCACTGCGGGACTATTAAAGGTTTTCTTATCTCATCTTATGTTGTGTCTTTTCTCTAAAACGCTTCATGTCTCTGAACTGCACAAATGTGAATGTGATGTTTCTCCTCGTGTTCTTGGCTCCGTCGTCGTGTCTCTGTTTTCTGTGATTGTTTCCAGCGTTTGTTTCCTCTGAACCGGCCGTTCTCCGTGTATCTAACCCATCTGTCCTCTTCTCCTTTGCAGTAAGCATGTTTCTCAACACCCTGACACCCAAGTTTTACGTGGCTCTGACGGGCACTTCCTCCCTCATATCAGGACTTATACTGGTAAGACGCCATTTATCTGTTTATTTCATAGATATGAGATACTAAGTCATTTGTGCTTCCTGTGTGATTTGCATGTGGTTGATTTTCTACATAATCTGAAGCTTTTAGTCCAAGCTGTCTCTCTTGGTCGTTTGTTAGGTCTATAATTACACATTCAGAGGAGCAGGGAGGTCATCTATCCTCATTTGGTCGTCACGAGCTACAGCCTATTTCCCTCTGGTCTTATTACACTGAATGTTGTAGTCGATTCTAACGCTGCTTTCGTGGATGTGGATGAAGGCTGGTGGTTTGGCCTGAGCCGTGACTGGATCCGTGGTGCCGACCTCCTGCTGCTCTACACAGGCTGAAGGGTTGTGTTCATGGCTTCTCTGAGATGATGGCAGGGTTTAATTAGAAATGGGAAGGCTGAAGACGCAGAGAGGTGCTGCGTTGGAGCTGTCTGCAGGACGTCTGCTGGTTGCTCTGTGCTTTATTAGCTTGTCTTAATTAACGCTCTCCCTCCTCCCTGTGGACTCGTGGCCCGGCTCACGGACGGCCCCCAGTTTGGCGCTCGCGCTCGCTGATCCTATTTCTATAATGGTAATCGATGCTGGTGTCACAGGCTGGGAGTTTTTTCCACTCAGTAATTGTAGATAAACATAAGTTGTGTACTAGTGTGTGAGCCCCAGGGCAGACAGCAGAGCGGGGCTGTGAAAGTAAATGGACCTCAGGGTGGCGGCGGAGCAGCGGCTCAGCTGGGCCGGACTGGAGTTCTGCCTCGTTCTGGGCCAGACTGGAGTTCTGCCTCTTTCTGGGCCGGTCCGGAGTTGTAGGCAATGTAGAGGTTCCAAACTCCTACAGGTCACATGGGCGCTAGTAGCCAAGCAATGATCTTTGTCGTGATGAAGATGAGCAGCTGAAACGCCAAGATTAGACAGAACTGACAGTAGATGCTCATTTGCAAAGGTCTGAAAACGAAATGCATAAAGTGTTTAATGAAAGGTTTGTGAAATTTGAACCAGCTGAAGATTCTCTCCTTGTTTTCTCTCTTTCAGATCTTTGAGTGGTGGTATTTCAGAAAATACGGGACCTCGTTCATAGAGCAGGTGTCTGTGAGTCACCTTCGCCCCCTGCTGGGAGGCGTTGATAGCAGCACCCCCAGCAACTCCAACAGCACCAATGGAGAGGCCGACTCCAGTCGGCAGAGTGTGTCGGGTAAGAGCCCGTACGTGATGGACGTGACCGCCTTCACCCAATAGGTTTAACACAGCAGCAGCTCGGAGCCCTGCTAAACCCAGGAGGTTCTGTAGATGTTCTGTATCCAGCAGCCGATCTGTGTAAAGTGTCATAGCATGCGGATGCTTCAGCTCCTCCAGACGCTTGTTAAATGTTGTTCCGCTGCTTTTTTGGCTGAACCGTTCCCTCGATTGCGACGTATAAAACCCATGTCCTGGTGCAGATATTTTTAGTATCGGCATCAATAAAACGATGAGGGATCCTGCGCTCACGTGCTCAGGCCGGCGACTGACACCAGCCAGGCTTCATGTTTGTTCTGAGGAGTTTCAGGCCTGTTTCCTGTCACTCGTGCTCCAGATGAGGAGGCTCCGCGTCGACTTGGCCCTTGACTCTGTTGTCTCTGTCTCCCTCCTGCAGAATGTAAAGTGTGGAGAAATCCGCTGAATTTATTTCGGGGAGCTGAATACAATCGGTGAGTGACAGCTGGGCTCCCTGCATGTGAAAGGCCTCGGCCGGTGTTTCCCTGCAGGAATCCTGGAGCTTTCTCCTTCTCAGCCTCTGATCTCTGGTCTCAGCCTCTCGCGTCTCTTTGCTGCCTTTGTTTTGTCTTGATCTGTGTTTGCTTTTGTTGTGTTTCTCTCATCTGACTTGCTTTTCTCGTGACCGATCTTGTCTTTTGTTCCTTCGTCTTCCCCACATGTTTTTTTCAGACTTTTATTTTTGCGCTCTCTGTCTTCAACGTTTTTCCTTTATCATCTTTTTGATGTCTCTGCCTTTTGTTCCTCTTATTGAGTCGGCCTCCACGCTCCCATTCCTCACGCTGTGATTATCTCATCTTTCTCTGTACCTGTCAGCCCACACGCTGAGCTTCATCTGAACTGAGGCCAGAGTCAAGTAGTTTCCATGAGTCAGCACAGCCCCGACTGCTTTACTATCGGAGCAGTATCTAACGTCATTTCCCTTCTTCATGCCGTCGTTCCATCCTCTCCTTCGTTCTTTGTCTTTCTGACACCGGTACCACTAACGTGTCTCACTGTGCTGGTGTCCAGGTATACGTGGGTAACGGGTCGAGAGCCGCTGACATATTACGACATGAACTTGTCGGCACAAGACCACCAGACGTTCTTCACCTGCGACTCAGACCACCTCCGGCCTGCCGACGCCAGTGAGGAGCCGCGCCTTCACTCACGCAGCCGCCTGTTTCCTTGTGTGCTGATGTGGTGTGTGATGTTCTCGTGTGTTTGTCACGCAGTCATGCAGAAAGCGTGGAGGGAGAGGAACCCACAGGCTCGCATCTCTGCAGCACACGAAGCTCTGGAGCTCGAAGAGTGAGTCCGTTCAGATTCACATGAATCATTATAATCATTCAAACAGCCTCAGAGCCTTAATAAGTGGACGTTTAGACCTTAATCATTCAAAGGAACAGAACTTTCCCTAAATCGGTTCTTCACTGAAATGACTGCTGCCTCACAGACACCCCTCATTTCATCTGGAGTTGAACTTTCTCAAGGGCACGGCCACAGGACAAACCTCCCTAGAACGTTAAGAGATTTTAACATACATTAATGGTCATAATGAATGTAACATAAGATACGGGAGAAGATGTTACATGTACATTTAATATTTGATGCCTCCAGTACTTAAACATTGAGATGATGGGACGTGACTCAGCACTTAGTTCAGTGAACAGTTTCTGGATATTTCAGATCTCAATATGTTGTTGACCTACTTTCTGTACCACCAAACAGCTCTAATCATTTTAAAATGATAAAGTTTATGCAGAACTTTTGTCAAGCAATCAGCACTTTTAGTTGAGTTGAGTCTAAACGCAGCGTGGTACAAACTGAAAGACTGGAAACTTGAGCTTTTGTTGTGTGGGACAGATGGCGTCTCATCACAGATTGGGCCTCTGGGTAACTGCATCTTTCATACGGCAACACATGACAACTCCACTTGTTTCCGTGTCAGCGTAGTTTATTTTTAGCAGCGTCTGTGGCTACAAAGGAGGTGCAGAGAAACTGCAGTAGCGTCGCAAGTCGCTCCTCGCCGGTACGAAGGTTGCGACAACAGGCTGAGGTGAAGGCGGCGGCCGCCGTTCTGCGTTTGCTAGTGAGCGAACGGATCCAGAGGGAAACCACACTAACACAAGCCTTGTTGTTCACGCCCCATAGCTGTGCGACAGCCTACATCCTCCTG
Organism: Betta splendens; assembly: GCF_900634795.4. NCBI lineage: Eukaryota > Metazoa > Chordata > Actinopteri > Anabantiformes > Osphronemidae > Betta > Betta splendens. The sequence goes on along the minus strand of NC_040886.2, from coordinate 17,877,084 downwards.
GCGGAGGAGGAGGCCACCACCATCATGGAGGCCGAGCGCTTGTTCAAGCAGGCGCTGAAGGCTGGAGAGAGCTGCTACCGCCGCAGCCAGCAGCTGCAGCATCACGGGACGCAGTACGAGGCCCAGCACAGTAAGTGCCCAGCACCCCCACGTTGGAACGGCGGCCCCACGGGCCAGGCCGCCGTTCCAACGTGTGTGTCTCCCCCAGGACGGGACACCAACGTGCTGGTGTACATCAAGAGGAGACTGGCCATGTGCTCCAGGAAGCTGGGCCGAACACGGGAGGCCGTGAAAATGATGAGGGATGTGAGTACGCGCGCCCGACGCTGCGAGCCAGCGCTCGCTGCGATTCCACGGCTGCAGCTCCCGAGTGCTGACTGTGCATCTGTCACCCCCTGCCCGGTTTTACATGTAACAACAGTTGTGTGTTTTCCAGTTAATGAAGGAGTTCCCTCTCCTCAGTATGTTCAACATCCACGAGAACCTGCTGGAGTCGCTACTAGAGCTCCAGAACTATGCCGACGTCCAGGCTGTTCTGGCCAAGTATGACGGTGAGACGCGCATGTACAGACACGCACACAAACACAGAAACAAACGCACGCACACACGCAGAGAAACAAACAAACACACACACACACACACACACACACACACACACACACACACAGGTTCCGGTACTGGTGGTACCGCTCAGTAGAACAACAGCTCCTGCTATTGAAGCCGGGCTCATTGTTGCTGTTGCCGTGGGGGCAGCTGCAGCCACCCTCCACTAACCCCTCCCCTCCTCTCTCCACAGATATTAGCTTACCCAAATCTGCAACAATATGCTACACAGCAGCCTTGCTCAAAGCCAGGGCGGTGTCAGACAAGTGAGTATTGCTTTCTTCACCCTCAGTGTGTTAAAGAGTTTAAAGTAGAGCCGATAGGAGCCGCGATGTGAATGGGACGACAGGCTGTAGTACCTGAGGCTCAGCACTGCTCTGGCTCTGGAACCGGAGCCGAGGGGTCGATCAGCGAGTGAGGGCTGAGACGGGGGGCTCCTCAGGCTCCTCAGGCTCCCGGGGTCCGGGCCCACATTCACAGCGTACAATAATACCAGGCAGATTCACAGCTTGTCCCTGTTCATGTGACAGACCAAAGATGAGCTGTCGGCATGACAACAGTTTCAATTTCAGCACTGAGCTGCATTTTAGGTGTAATGTCACCACTTACATCTCTATGAGCTGATCTAATGCAGAGCAGCCAGTCTTTATTCTGCTCACGAGTGAGTTGATCTGTGTGTGTGTGTGTGTGTGTGTGTACGTCAGGTTCTCCCCAGAGGCAGCGTCCAGACGAGGGCTGAGCACAGCGGAGATGAACGCAGTAGAAGCCATTCACAGAGCGGTGGAGTTCAACCCCCACGTCCCCAAAGTGAGAGCGGCACCGACGCCCCCCCCCACACTGTACCTCCTCGCTGAACATGTGTAAACCCTCCTCCTCCTCCTCCTCCTCAGTATCTGCTGGAGATGAAGAGTCTGATTCTCCCTCCAGAGCACATCCTGAAGCGAGGCGACAGCGAGGCCATCGCCTACGCCTTCTTCCACCTGCAGCACTGGAAACGGGTGGAGGGGGCGCTCAACCTGCTGCACTGCACCTGGGAGGGTAGTGAGTACACAGTAAAACCCACGCTGCTGCACCAATGGCTCCGCGCTGCGTTTTCAGCCTGATCAGCTCCTCGTCTCTGTGTGCAGCCTTCAGAATGATCCCGTATCCCCTGGAGAAGGGTCACCTGTTCTACCCCTACCCCATCTGCACAGAGACGGCCGACAGGGAGCTGCTACCCAGTAAGAGCCGCCCGACGCGCTCTGCTGCAGCGCTGGTGTCGCTGGCACCTGAACTCACGTGGCTTGTGTGTGTGTCCCATGTGGAAGCAGTGTTTCACGAGGTGTCAGTTTACCCCAAGAAGGAGCTGCCCTTCTTCATCCTCTTCACGGCCGGCCTCTGCTCCTTCACCGCCATGTTGGCTCTGCTCACGCACCAGTTTCCTGAGCTCATGGGAGTGTTTGCTAAAGCGGTGAGTGAACGCATGCGCGGTTTCACCAAACCAGGAGAAACTGCACGTTTTCTCTGCCCTGAAGCTTCTATTTGCAGTTGAAACTCTTCGCTGCTTGTTTATTATTCAATAGAACACTGAGATGATGAGAATCCAGATAAAAGTGGAAAAGCTCTGTTGATTTGTAGCAGCACGTCCAGTAAATCTCTGGTGTCACGTTTAGTCTTAATACTACAGATTTCTTGAGGATTTTATCCTCAGCACCTTCAAAACTTATTTCCCATTAATTCCGTTACCTGGAGCTAAACGGCTGAAGGTTCTGGTTCATCCAGGTCCCGTTCATCTCAGGCCTGGAGTTACACACAACTACTTGTCTAAAGTCGCCTTTGATGCTTAAACGCGTCGGTTCAGTCACGTTTAATTGATTTGTGGGTTTTAGACATTTATTGTGAATGCGTGCTCTCGCTGTGCTCATACACTGGTTTCAACCCGCTCCCTTCTTTGTGGCTGCAGTTTCTCAGCACGCTGTTTGCTCCTCTGAACTTCATCATGGAGAAGGTGGAGAGCATCCTGCCGTCCAGCCTCTGGCACCAACTCACCCGCATCTGACCTCCGACCCAACTGGACCAGACAACAGAACCAGGAGCTGACCACCACCCAGACAGAAACAGCTGAACTGAAACTCAGAACGCTGCATTGGACGGGACTGACGCACCTTTGTGCCAAGATCCAGGAGCTCAAAGCAAACGGAACACGAGGACGGCGGCAAGAACCGTGAGAACGGGAAGAAAACAGAGGAATCCAGATTTGGGTTTGACTTTATTTGTTTGCATTATTTTGGGTTTTCAATCATTTAAAGCTGTTCTTTTGTTGTACAGAGAGAGGTGATCGGTTGCCATCATTAAAACGTGAAAAAGACAAAAAAATACAATAAAGGACTTTTTGTGTATTGCTGCAAACCGGCTTCTTGCCCCCAGTTTGATTCATACGCGCTGCAGCTGGAGTGCTTTGGTAAGTCTCAGTCCAGATGTTGGAAAAGCAGCGCAAGTTCGGAATCCCAGGTCTGCAGAATGAAGACTGTTCACATCAGGGCTGGATCACCCAGAGATGATCAGAAGCCCGAGGACCTTCAGGGCGGGTTTGAATGGGACGAGCTGAGTTTGTGCTGTCACTGCCATGCGTTGGTTGGAGGTTGAACGATAACGGAGCAGATGCAGACGGTTCTGTTTGTGCCGCTGTGTCTGAGGAGATTCTGCTCAGTCTCGGTTCTGCAGGAGCCCAAAGTGGGAGTGAAAGAGGAACCCTCTGCCTCTAGCGTTCTACATGCTCAGCTGGTGTTCTACGCTGTCTGGATATTTACGTGCAGCAGAGCTAAAGGAAAACTACAGACACCCAAACGTGGACAGAAGCTACTGGCCGATACATGAAGCACGCGCTGGCGCCTGGCGTCGGGCCGGAGTGGAACCGGCAGCCGTGGAGCAGGGGTCCTCACGTCTGGCTCTTGCAGGTGTGCACGTCCACCTGCTGGTGGCAGTCGCGGCAGTGCACGGCGCAGCACCACTGGAACTTGCACTCGCACTTGGTGGTTCTGCTGAGCCGCGCCGTGTCGTAGCCGCGGCCGCAGCACAGGACCTCGCAGCTGTCGGCGCCGCGCGCCGTGCGGTTGCACACGCGGCCTGCGGTCCCCACGGAGCCTGGGGGGAGAGGGGGGGGGGGGCAGCATCAGACGCCAACTCTTGACCAACAACGATTTTTCTGGCATCAAATGTCCTCAGAACTGGGGATTTGGGCCAATGGAGAAAATACAGAACTGAAGGAAGTTAAAACTTACCGTTTCCAGGTTGTCCAAAAATGAGGCCCAGTCTGTTTAGAAGCTGAAGGAATGCAGACTGACTGGCCTGTTATTAGTTACCATCCAGTGAAAGAAACGAGGTAAAAGCACCGGGTCCAGCGTTTAACGGCTTGGATTTGAAACCTTAAAGGAATATTGGAGATGCTGCTGGAATGTGAGCTGGCAGATGATGAGCCGCCGCTGGGCCAATCACAGCTTTATGGGTGACGGCGCAGAGATGAGAGATTGATGACAGAAGCCGTCAGGCTGCAGCCCCGCTCTTCATCAGCTGTTCATTTCTGCAGTCTCCCTCTGATCTCCCCCCTCCCCCCCTCCCTCGCTAGCCCCGCACCGCAGCCACCAGCGTTCAACGCTTCACCTTTAAACTGCCTTCATCATCAATCAGTCGCACGCCTGCTGATCCCCCCACGTCTGCATCCAGGCCGAGGGGCTGCTGGGAAGAGGAAGCGGGACACGTGCAGCCACACCGGACGAGCATCGCGTTTGAAAAACACCACGCGGCTTCAAGTACGGTCTCGACTTTTTGGTGGAATTCGCCGGTGTTTACGTTCTGCTTCGCTCCGTGTGCGTTTGTGTGTCTACGCGCCGTCTCCGCTCTTTCCCTCGGCGGGTAATGTGTCTGGGCACGAGCGGCGGCTCCGTCCCCCTGGCGGCGCGCCCGCCCGCCTGTCATCCGCGGTATGCCGCTCCGCCGGGTGACGTCACGGCCAGAGTCGTCCTCGCCGCGGCTGCTTATTGAGTCAAGATGAGGGGGCGCCGAGAGACGAGCGCGGCACCCGAGCCTCTGGGCCGCGGGAAATTGATTTCACACTCTGAGGAGGGGCCGCCTCCCCGTGCGCGCGCGCGCTCACAGCGTGTTTCCACGGCGACCGAGGGGGAGTTTCATCACACGCTGAGGAGACGCGAACAGAGAGGCCGCACGTGATGATGGGGCTCCTAACAGCTGATTACTAACGTCCAGCGTCACTTCAAATGTGTGGATGTGATTCTCGCTGGTTTTATTGGACGTTCATCTGTTGGTTGAATTTAAGACGAGCAGGAGTTCATAATAACGCGTCCCTGAACATCTGCTCACATCAGTTCCTTCCTCAGTACCCGCTCAAACGTATTTTTACAGTAATGCAGCCTTAACGTGTCTCTCACATTTACTCTTCAACCGCTTCGTTTTGCATCTGATCCGACGCCCAGTCATTTGAACGGTTCCAGCTGATAAAGACTCGGTGGTGTGAGCGCTCTGATATACGGCCCTTTGACGCCTAATCGCGCCCTGAGGCCTGCGTGTGCGTGTTCTCTGTGATTTATGTGTCGTGCTAAGGTTTCAGCCTTGGCTCTGAAACTGGGTGACATCTGATCCTAGATCAGACACCAAGCTTCTCTTGAAACACAAACGTTGTCCTGCACACACTTAGTGTCCTGTTGCAGAGCTTCATACAGATGTGGCTGAAGGGGTTTGAGGTTCAGAACAACCTAAATACACGTTGAGACTCGTCTCCCGTTTCCACAGACGCTGAGGTAGAAGACGATCAGGGCAGCGAAATAGCGCCACAATAAAAAAAAAACTGATTTATGATTTTAACGCTAACGCAGAACCAAAAGGAGCATTAATTTACGCGTTTGAAGCCAAAACTGCAGCCACATCTGTATGAAAATAAGAGTCCATCATTTCATAACCGTAACTGGACCTTACCCGAGTCCTGGTTCCGGACGCAGTAGTCGGGCGAGTCCTCGGAGTAAACCAGGTCGTTCTTGCTGGGTCGTTTGAAGTGCGCGTGTGCCGCCGTGAAGCCGGTTCCGTACTGGTTAACGGCCACCTGCACGGCGCCGTTGTACCTCTTGCGAAGGTGGTCCCCGGTTCGGCGGAAGTCGGCCATGGCCGACCAGCAGGTCCGGACGCTGCACGAGCCGCTGACGCCGTGGCATTTGCACTGCAGGGTCATGAAGCGCTTCACCGCCTGGACAGAACCGGGAGCGTGAGCGTCAGTGGCGCGCGCCCACGCGCCGCCGCCGCCCGTCCACCGCGCGCACGCGCGCTCACCTTCCTGCCCGCCTGGTTGTTGT
>NC_040886.2:17716142-17866142 GCF_900634795.4 Betta splendens | reverse complement strand
CATCCCCAAAGGCTGTGACAATTTACCAGGAAGCAGCAAGAGGATACTTGTACTTAAACAATAAGGAATGCAAAGACCTGCGAAAGTCTGAGATACATCAGTAAGTAAAACCCAAGTGGCTCCTTATGAGAATCTCTGATAAACACTTAAAATAATAAATAACTTAGAATATGAACAAACTCGATGACAAACCATAAAACACTGCTGTAAAACTAAAACAAGTCTGTCAAAGACCAAATTACCACTTAACACCATCATCATGAGCCTCAGCAGACGTTCCTGTACATCTGCAGGAAGCCTTTACCGCTGGCAGCTTTGTACAGGAGCAAAACCAAGGCGGCTCCGAGCGCGCCGAGTGCAGCCGTCTTCAGGCGCCGCCGGTCGCTCCAGCTGCGGTCGGAACCAGGCCGAGGAAACAGGCGACAATCTCCAGCTTCGTGCATCTGAGGGAGGAGGATGAAGAGGATTTACACGGGAAGCTCACAAACACGACTCACATCAAGTCCTGTCTGAAGAGCAGTGTGACATCGCGCAGGAAGTGAAAGGGCTAAAGGACCATTTCACCCTAATCCTGTCTGGATTATGACAGTTTACTGGTCAGACAGTTTGAGGCCAATTAAGAGCCGAGTGGATGGGAAACATTGGCTCAGTTACTGTTGGGTGGCCTTCACAGCAACCAGCTCATTTGGAGGCTGGGGACACGTCAGGTCTGATCGCACCACTGTGGCTGGAGTCGGTCCAAACGTCCTGCCAAGTCCTCCAGGAGTCACCTGCCAGGCCAGAGCGGGTCCGGTCGGGTCCACAGTGTCCCACGTGTCAAGTGGGGAAACCAAATGGAGACAATGCTTCTAGAAACGTAGGATCCAGATGTGCAGGAGGGTTTTTTTCATTCTCACTCACTACTTTTAGGCCTCAGAATCAGGCTCATCTGTCATGGAATAATTGACTTCCCATCTCATTCTTTACATCAGGTTTGTTCCATTGACTAACCATTCAAAATTCATTTTCCAGCATTTGTTGCATTAATAACCACCCACCTACACTAACTGTACCGTTCAGGTTTTTAAGTCTAAGTGACTGCACCTTCACTGAACTGTCACACATTCATCAGTCCACACTAGACTGCACTGACCACCAATATTTATATTAAAGGTTCTGTTTTAGATATTTCTTGATAACACTTAATGTTTTTCTTTGACTTATTGCATGTGAGAGTAGGTTTGTTTTGAAGGGAATGCCAAACTTGTGTAGTGAGGCCTAGAACATGCACTAATGTGTTTGTGTGCGTTTCTCCCTGGGCTATGAGCCATTGGGTCCAAATGGGCTCTGTTGGCTGTCGGATTCCTGTCTGACACAACCTGGAGAACCCGCCCCCACCCTACACTCTAAACACACCTCTCTGCTGCTAGCCCACCTCTACCCATCCTCTTTCTCCCCTCTTAAACTCCCTCACCCTGCCAACCTGCTTCGTCTCTTCCCTCCCCTCGCCCCCCCCACATCCCTCCGCTTCATCGTCTGTGTGCTGACAGGTCGATGTCACAGTGGTGCTGACTTATGGGCTGTGAGGATTCTGCCTTGTCAGGAACGACTCTCTCCTCTTGGAATACAAATGCAAACATATACACACACAGAGTCAGGTGCACACATGCAGGCAATCCACACATACCTGTTGGAGCTCGCCAGAATTCATACACATCAACATCTTACACAAACACTATGTTGCTTTAAACTCTTAGCGGTTAAGAGGAAAGCTGACAGATCAGTGGGAACCAACACAAGGAAGAAGTGCGGACAGATATGAGTCAGAGCCAAATTAACCACAGACATTTAAATGTGTGTGTTTACCTGACAAAGCAGGTTACGGAGGCAAGTGGCTTCTTTGTGCAGGTCACTGGTTTGGAGCACCAGCTGGTTACACACAGCCTGAGCCTCCTTGTTTGGATCCAGCGAGAAGACAATCTACACAGAGAGAAAGAAAAACACAGGATGCATCCTGCTATGACAGCGTCCAGACCAGCTGATCCGTTATGTTAACCAGAATAATAATGGATGTACTTAAAAAAAACAAAAAAGTGTTTGCACCACTATAGATGACGTACCTGAGTCACCTGGCAGGGAAAACGGCTGATGACATCCTGAATGGTCTCTGTCAGATAGCAGCACTGCTGCCGGAGGCTAATGAGGAAGGTATACAGCTCCTCGCTCCTAAAACCAACAGAAACCGTCTGCTGCATTAAACGGATCAAAACCTTTAGAGTTGCAAACTATAGATAATTAAAGTTAAAACAGTCAGATTGTCTTAATGAATGCATGAACTGAGGGGACACCAGTCAGCAGAGACAGGGCAGACAGATTGATTAGTTTGGGCCCAACTCTGTTAACATTCTCCCAGAAACCCGCAGGTGGCCAATCATTCTCCCCACCTCCGCCCAACGATAACCCGTGCTCTCATACCTCCCTGAAAACATCCACCTTAAATGATTAGTTATTTATATTCATCAACCTCTCCATTACGCTCTTCCCATTCACGGTGGGATATTGATAGCTTATCTTAATGCTACATTTCCATGGGCAAGGGGACCGGGCAGCCAGCCGGGCAGCCCTCCTCACACTCTGTCAGAGGGCCGAATAAACACTGTCAGTCAGCCAGTGCTGCACCCTCACCTCCCTTTTCCCTGCTGTTAGTTTATCTAGGGAGCAGAGAGTAATGATGGGCCCCTGGTGGGAAGACCAGTGAAGGGACGGTAGATGGAGATGTTCTGTAATGTGGGAAAGCTGATACAAGGTACATGTGTCCATTAACAGACTCTCTCATCCTCATCTGACCCCACTGAGAAATATCCAGAATTTTAATTGAACAGTGAATCACGTTAAGAAGAACTTCGACAGATTTTCGGTGGCATGTGAGCAACCCCACCTTACTGGTGTGAAGGGTCCCTCTACTTTAAGGAGCCTTTGCTCACTTATGCTGAACTCACAAAAGCTCCAGTGTTTTATACAGGTAACAGCCTATGAAGTAGAAACTCTGGGGCCACTGGGATGCTGAGAATATGAATCCTTGTCTAGTTTCCATTGTGAGTTCCAACTTTTCATCGTTCTTCTTCCCTACTCTGTGTTTGACCATGTCTCATCTAGTCACATCCTTCTGCAGAGGATTCATGAAGTGCTGGGGTGTGATGCAGTCACTTTATTTGGCCCCTGCTGCTGGCTCCCCTTTGCTCATTGCAACCTCACCTTACAAATCATTACAGCTCCACCTAAACCATTAGAACCTGTGATGGGGGAGGGGTTTATGGAGATAGGACAGTGTGATGCTTATGGGACTGATGGACGACTTCCAGCGGAGGAGGACAGACGAAGCTTTACGGGTAGATGAAGTAGGGCTGGACATGGGGGAAGGTTTAAGGCTTGTGGCTGAAAAGTGTTTGCTACCATTATCCAATTTGTTTCTAGTTTTGTGCGAGTGCTTTTTGTGGAAGCTGACAGCTTTCAGACATTCCCAAAGTAGTCTGCCAAACACTTTTCTAAATACTGTATCAATACAAGGATTCATTCACTTCCCCCATATAGTCTATATATAGCTAGAATACTTGTGGAGTATACTGTGAATAAGCAAATGTCTAAAAATATGATTATACATTCAGATCTCCTAATACTGGCTGAAGTGGAACATTGCTCCTAATGTACACAACTGGTCACAGTTTAGTTGTACCTTACCCAGAAGTTGCATTTTCCAGGTGACTGATGTTGTCCAGGTCCACTTTATCCAGGTGCATCAGCTTCACAGCACTCAAGACCTTCTGCTGGTCCGTTGGGTCTTTGATTCCGATCTAAAAAAAAAAAAAAAAAAAAAAAAAAAAAAAGTTGTCTTAAAGTTATCTTACTGTATCACATTTGTTTTGATGCTAGGACACATTTTAGTATCTTAAATTACCATACTTCTCTTAATTGTGCATGATTTTAAAATGAAATAATTTATATATGCAAACCAGCTATTATACAAACACATACAGTACTGTATATTCCTCAGGTTACGAATGTGCGACCAACTCATTTTACATTCATTTAGATGTTAGGACACATGGCTCATCAGATAAACCTCTCATATGACGTGGAGTCCGTACCTTCTCGAGGTCTGCCTCTTCCATGGTCAATAGACTGCTCCAAGTGATGTCATTTTTCTTGTATGAAAAGAACAAAGCAAGAAAAGGAAAATCTTACTCAGCATGTACAGACGATCCAGAGCAAACCATCAACAGATGATCCTGTCCCAAGTCCTTCTCCCCATGTGAAGCTCATCAGATACAGTAGTAATTCATGACCACATTCATTATAAAACAAATTTAAACATGCAGTCAGTACTCACGGTCATGATGTCAGTAAGATAGCCAAGATTGAGACCATGCAGGAGGAGCTCAAGGTCATCAAGCTTTGTGGAACTGTGAAGAACTCAAGACCATTATAATTTATTTAGGACTTTCAAAATATGTCTTGTGATAAATGATAACTGCCCTGTCCCGTAACAGACTAAATGATCATGCCAGAGGTTTCTTATTGTTTACATGCAGTTCAACAAGGCTCAGCAACACCTGCTGCACAGGCATCAGTTCAGAGAAGTCCCAGCAGAGGGCAGCAAGAACACAGCAGGACTACCATCACCACAAAGGTCTAGTGCATTTCAGTTTGTTGGTTCCTGGGTGGTTGATATTACTGCGGTCACCCCTTCATAAGAACTGCTCTGTATTTGCCATATTCTGAGCCATATCCTGGTTGGGATGATAATCATGGATACTTTAACAGTTACACTTGTTTTGTTCAAGCAATATTTGACAGTGTCAATGATCTTACTTTTCTTTAGAAGAAGTTGGTTCAGAATTGGTCTTCAAGAACTTAGACAACGTGTCCTCCATGGAGGCAAAGGCTGTGACAGTAGAAATGTGGGAAGAAGAGGCCAAGATCCGGATTATCTGTGGATAGACACTAGTGAGACACTGACAAAACGACATAATTACGTATGGAACGCAAGCTGAAGACGTCAGACCACTGTCTTGTATGGCAGCTCCACACTTCTGTAATATGGTTGCAAAATGCAACATACTGTCCTTGTCTGGAGCTTTGATGGGGTTAGACTCCAGCATAAAAATAACTGAAGGTACCTGTGTGTGCTTGAACAACGCGGCCAGGTCAGCAGGGCTTTTTCCAGTCTTCGTCCTCAGGGTTTTGTCTGCTCCCAGTTGGAGAAGCTTTAGCACTGCCTCCTCTCTGCCATACTGCACTGCTATGGCCAAAGCCTGCCAGAAAATGATATTCAAGTCTAAGTTTCTAACGAAGCTCACCACTTGCAGCATAATCTACAGCACCCAACACACACACGGCTCGTTATGCAGAAGACTGTCACACACACACACACCGTGTATCCATTGCAATCCTGGACATTAATTTCTGCTCCATGTGAAACCAGCAGGTTGAGGACCTTACTGTAGCCATCCCTGGCTGCCAGCATCAAGCAGGTCATTCGAGATCTAAAAGGACGAGACATAAAAAGCAGAGAATGGCTTAGAAGAATATTTATGATTTGAACAAATCTGTTTATAGGAGAGTTTGGCAGAGCCACAGAGAAGAGTGTTATGGGCCAAACAAGTACAGTAAGACATGAGTGTTAGTAGGAGCAATGACAGAGAACCACCAGGGGGCAGCAAACACATGATCATTCACAATTACATCCACATCCAAAGGCAACATCATTTCATCAGTTCTGAAAAGCTTAAGCTTAGTTCATCATCTGGCCAGTATGGACTCTAAGGAACTAAAGATAGCTTTCTTTATTCTAATGGGACAGGTCATGGGCAGGTATTGGAGAGAAGGCCTGGTCTGGCTGGTTTCTTCTTCCATTGTTTGTGACTTCCTTTGCTCTGTACAGAAGCTTTCCGGTTCTGTCCTACTGCATTTTCCCACTTCGTACTGTCAGTTTGTTTGTTTAGTACCATCCAAACATGCCACAACAGAGCTGGATGCACTATTTGCATGGAACATGCCGAACAATTTCTAAAAACATTGGAGAAAAATGGAAAACTCCAAACATCCAACAATAAAGACTCAATGAGTCTGGTTTGAACAAACACAGTAACCATTGTATAAACTAAAAACCCCATGAGACCAGCAAGGGTGCAAAAATGCACAATACCCTCATTAATAAGAATAAGAAGGCCTTTAATTTTCCTACAGTGCGGAAAGTGTGTCTCACAACGACAGTACAGGGTTGAAACATAGCATCAGATCATATTCATCATATTCAGTACAACACAATACAAGATGATGAAGTGTACAGGGTCCTAAGAATGATTACTGCATATGAATATTGCACAGGAGAAACGAACCAACTGATGCAGTGGGTGAGTTATGAACCGTGGTGTAATTATTAATAACCCTCATTTCAATGACTCAAGTACCCAAGTTCTCTTTCATCCAACAGCAACATGTTAGATCTATATGCAGTAAGATATTCATTGTATTTTCCTAAATTAATTCCATTTGTTTAAATCGCAACCCACATGCTGTAGTCTCTGCTTTGCAGGAGCAGAGAAAGCTCTGCAAAGTGGTGTTTGATTAACAGCTGTGAATTTGTGTGGAAAATTCCATAAAACCAATATGCAGATGCATCTGTCTTAAGTAAAGTTAATGTTCTATTTTACTAAAGTCAAATGATGATATTCATATTCCTCTGCACACATCGGCAGGTCTGTTCCTCTTTTACACCGAAGAATGGGCGGGTTAGTCATTAATTTCTATTTTTATGCCTTTGTTACTTCGCTTTCCCAAAGGTGGATAAGCTGCGAGACTTGACACCAAGGTCACTCAATCTGTGTGCTGAGCTTTGGCAGGTTTCCATATGACTGATCGATATACAGACGGCTCAGGGATAACATGGGTCCTGGTGTCAGAACAGCAAGAGTAACGACTTCCTAAACACCTGACTCACTGTAGCAAAGCAAACAGACAATCTCTCACACTTATTTCCACCACTGAAAGTCAAGTTCAATGAGTGCCCTGCAGATGACTGATGACTGCTGTTTCTGTTCTTACCGTTTGATAAGACTCAGGCACCAGGGCTGTGAGAAAATTAGGCGGATCTGGGATCAGGCATCATGAGGACAATGCTAGGCTCAGAACTCAACTAACTTAAACCAAACAGGCGGGCTGTCAAAACACCCTACGGAGCTTTTACACTAGGCCATAGAGTGAAGTCCTGCCTGAAGCCTACATCTGAGTCCAGTGGTATAATCAGTGTGAATATTCAGCACTTTGTCCACTCTTCATTCTGACATTCTGCTCAATTTGGGATTATTTAAATCCTCTGTGCGCATCCATAGGACTTCCTTATTATTGTTGCAGCTGTAGTTGCACAACAAGCAGCTCTGACATGGTCCTATACCCTTTATCTTAAACATGTTTGTCAACCAGTGACATGTTTTCTATATTTAAACAGGCTGAGTGGCTGATTAAACATTTAAGATGTGGTACTACTTAAAGGGGAGACTATAATCCAATTATCTAATCATTTCCTTTTGGTTCAAACTCATCAACATCTGTCCATAAGTAGGTGAGACGGATAAAATCTCAACAATGCACCAAGCAAAAATCGGTTTCCAGTTATGTAGATGCCTGCTTGATTCAAATCACGTCAGAATAAACTAAGAAGTAGACACTTGTACAAATATAAAAAGGAAAAAGCCACAGAAAATGTGCCTGAATGTCACAACAACACATAGCAAGTTAAAAATGGGACAAATGTGGGCAACGGACCCCACATCGCGTTCCTACAGGACTTTGAAGAATGGCAGAGAATGTGTGTTTACATTAGGACAAAGGGACGAGCAGCTGGTGTAAATCACTGGTTTGATATTCAGACGTAAGAGGCGATGAGGAGGTGGAGGAGGTTTATCCTCCGTACCCACATGAACCTCATACTCTTCATTTGCTCTGGGTGTTGTGAGCTGTTGGCCCCTTCTCCCGACCACCTCCCCTCATCTACATCCTGCTGTGTCTTGTTACCTTTCCTCAAATATTTTGTCTGGGAAGGAACCAATCAATTTTCTGACACTACAGCAGTTCCACGTGTGCCATCAGGGGGGTTTTCAAGCAATGTGTGTCGTGCATGTAATCGCATACTTGCACTGCTTGAGTGGCAGTGGATTTAGGGAAAACTAAACAAGTAAGCCACTGGGGGCTGCATCCTCACTTTGACACGGCAAATATCCACATATGGTAACGGTAAAAAAGCAATAAGACTAATCTCTCTTCATTCTTTTCCACAGGAGGATATTTGTCATGTTGCTCACCAGGGCAAGAAATATGGAAATAAAACCTTTAGAGCAATGTTTGAATCACTCCATTTACCAAAGAATGTGCAACCTCTTTTCCAGTTTTCATATATCTGAGATTATCCAGCTTCAGCTGATCTCTGTCGAGCGACTCTGAATAAGCTGCCTGGGACAATATCACCTACAATTATTTCTAACTACGCTTGCTGGTTTCCATCAAAGTGTGTACAAAGGCTTCTAAAATCCTCCCGGCCACCTCTTACACTTTGAGTGCTTGTTTGTCTGTCTGATACCCGTCTGTACATGCACATGCCATAACAGGACATTCCAAACAACACAGGCACACACAGTATGGAGGACTGTGGTGCACAATGCTACCACATGGCAGCAAGTCTAACTACAGCCATCAAAGGAAATCTGATCCAGTAATTCAGTTTCTTCTTCCTCTGTTCTACTCACTTCTGTCTTTTTATTTACCATACATAAACTGAGATATGATGGAAATTCCCATAAACATTTTCACCTGAAACACATCTGTTTATTCCCTCCTCACCTGTCCACCATGTTGGGATCAGCGTTCCTGGACAACAGAAGCTCCACACACCGTGCAATTTTGTCTTCACTGGCAGAAGCGGTACAGCTGGCCATGAGCACTGTCCAGCAATCTGTGGGCAGGAAGGCATTAGTCCTAAAGTGAATCATCAGTATATTTTTTATACAAAGTTTTAGATGCCCATTATTTTTCTAGCTTGATTTTTTCAAAATAAAATAGGCCAGAAACAAATTGTGGAGGTATGAACACTGGAAGAATTATTACCAAAAATGTGTTGAACATGTAGTTAAAGCCACAGAGACAGACACTGCAGCTGGATGAAGCCATTTAAAGACTTTAAAAAAAGACTGTAGCCTGTGACCTAAACCCTGTACTATGGGACTGAATGGCTCTTGGAATGATTGTGTTTGTGATTTTGGTGCTACTCTTTTAAAGAAAAACTGACGCACAAAGGCACACGATCTGCCTTACTAAAAGAAGCAGCAGCTCCATAATATTATAAATCATTTGAGGGTGCAGGACATAACGCAACTTCCAGAACAGTCAGCACAGATTGTAAATATTACTAGCTGATGAGGTGGCTACTATGTCTACTGTAGTATAATAAAATTACAATTTACAGTACAATAAAGATGCAGATGCAAGACCTTGATGTCATAAAAGCTCCCAGCAGTCGTCACTCTTTCATTCAAAAGAGCACCATTTTTAGCTGATTTAAAAATACTAGATGGTGGTGCATCAGCATATGGAACTGGAACAATAACCACTGACAGTGAATATTTTTTCAACAATGGGGCAATGATGTCATACAGCATACTGTAATGAGAAAAACAAATCTAAGATGAGAACAGGGTGATGGAGATGGATAACCATTTATCTGGCATCAGGAAATGTGGCAGCTTTTATTGGCCTAGTGACTTCAGAGGAGCGGCCTCCTTATCTGCTCCTGATAAGACTGGACTGAGACTCGAGGAAACACATTCAATTCCTGTTTTGTTCCGCTAGTGACCCAGTCCCCAGCCTGTGTCTATCACAATATGCATCTATGTGTATTTGTGCATTTTCCTGTATGTGTGCGTGCGTGCATACCTCTACATCTGTATGAAGGTCTCTGTGCTTGTGCATGTTTGGCAGAATATCTGTGTGCAAGTGTGCGTGTGTTTACAGTATGGGAGTGTGGGTATAAACCAGACTGACTGGTTTGCGTCTACAGTGGACTGGAGTAAATAAATCTGGAGGCCTGAGAACTGGTACGAGAGTATGACAACAGCTAGATGGCCGTAATCAATCACTCATGCATTCCTCGGCTCGGCCTCGCTGCTTGGATAAACGCCACCAGGACATGACCCCACGTCATCCCCGTGTTTAATTGTTTCCTTCACCTGCCTTAAGCATCAGATGCCAAGTCCCCTTTTAAAATCAGTCACATGCAGTTTAATTTCACATTCTGGACAGAGAATTAATTACCACGAGCTGTGGGTCCATACTAGGGTGTGGGGACTTCCCAGACCCACAAGATGGGTTCTGGCAGATAACCAGAAAAATTAAGAATGGTAACTACAGCAGTAATGGTGTAGTGCATACGCTACAAGTGTTCTTTTTCTAACAGGATTTGTGGTTTTATGTGAATAGAAATACAAATTTCTAACACAGTTGAGTTCTCCCTCATGCTTATTTTACCCAGACTGACCTCAATGCAACAGATGCCTTCAATTTTACTTGCTTTGGGATGGGGGTGCAATGTGTATGAACTAAAAACAACTGAAGGGATTAGTGGTGTGTATCTGAAAGAGTTCCTCTTTGGCGTCATCAAAATTAAGTAATGTCAGATGAAGCATATTGGTGCGAAGGCCTGATTGGTTCACTTGTCTGTGGCTGTCCCTGGTTAGGAAATTAAAACAAGGTGCCACAGGGAAGCATAGCTCGACACCAACGCAACAGGGATAGTCAGGAAGATTAGGAATGGCTGTTAGATATGAGGGCTGGAAGGCAGCATTGTAATGGTGTTGGCTAGTCACTATCTGATTAGGCAATGCACCTGAAAGAAGGGATGACAGAAAGGTCAGCGGCGCCTTCATGACATGGATCATGACATCAACCACCAATACATTCATCTGCCTGATGATCGGACCTTTGCTAAAGTTCGCGCTGGCGCCTCTGTCCAGAAGCAGTTTGGCCAAGTCACAATTCGCCACATCAACGGCACACATCAGTGGAGTCCGATCTCCGTCAAGCCTCGTCTCCACATCCACGCCTGTGCACAGCAAAAAGAACAAGTCACAGACCTTAAAATGCACGTTACGTTTCATCAGCAATGCAGAAAAACAGTAAATTGCAAGTAGCATCCCTGTTTTCTCCTCCACTGCATGGAAATATGTGCATCTACAATGTAACTGCCAAAGTTAGGCAGAGATATGGCGATAACAAATGTCAAGTTGTAATTACTGACTCACTTAAACGTTTAGTGAATTATAAACCGATTGCTCATAGAGACCTGTGAAGTTATATCATTTAACAAAACGTTCTTGCCTTCATCCAACAGCTGCTCAACGGTCCCAGCGTCTCCTTGACGAATGGCCGTTTTAAACCGTGACTCTCCATTGCCTGCATGCGGTACAACAGCCTCCACGACCTGCAAAAAGGGAAATACTGACGATGTAGTCAACAAAGGGAGAGTCTACATTATTATATAATGAATGAGCACAAATTACAAGCGGTCGAATAAGTAAGATTTTGACTGGTGATTTTTGCACCTCAGACCTACTTGAATCTTTTAGCTGAAACAAACGTGTTGCAGTTGTAATATTACACTTTACTTATGAGTAAACTGCGCATTTTTGTGGTTTGGAAAAAGCAAGTGAAGTGCGACGAAAGTATGTTTTTTATTGTATATATAAAAATAAACTCTTAGCTAAGTTGTCTAACTGTATTACAAAGCTGCTAGCTAGGAAGGAGACGAACACTAGCTTAGCCTGAAGATAACGCTGATGGGACGGTGAAGTTAGCTAACGCTCAGTTTAGTTCCAACACGCGCATAAACCTTCATTTTGGCATCCGAACACCCGATGTCCCAGTCGTCATTACTGGCGTCGCTTTCGTCTCCAGCTGCGAAGGCATAGTCCAGAAAGCCGACCCCGGCCATGGTTCCGTCCGTTAGCTTCCGTGACAGGTGACAGGGCGGCGCGGACACTGGCGCACGAGGCAGATTTTAGCGTGCGGCCGCGCCAACAGGCCGCTTACGGACATTTAGCCTGAACATGACGCTAGCGCCGCTGTGTGCTGGTGAGTAGAGAGGGGTTTTTATTTTAATTTGCTTTATGTCTAATGCTACCGCGTAATCACAGTAAACGAACCAACGTTCCAACCACTGCGCTGGCTGGCGGCTGTCAAGCCTTACAGTTAGCTAATGTTTTAAGCGGGTATCGCGTTAGCCACTTGACGTTTAGCTCTCAAGCTAATGTTCACGGGTTCCACGGATGTTCCTGTTGTTTGTACGACGCTGGTCCCGCGTATAAGTGCAAATATAGTCTTTAATGGAATAAAACGTGTTGTCTTTGGTTTATCCCTCAAACACCTGTTAAACCTCATTTGTCTTAACTAAAGACATCTGTCCATCAAATGTAGCTTCCAGACGTGACCTTCAAACTGGCTGCTGTTTAAGGTGGAACCCTACACACTGGATCCTTCATCACAGCTCAGTTCTGGGTGAAGTACGGTAATTAGATTATTATTAGGTATCTTATTGTAAGAGCATCTGTCTGTGAGCGTATTTCTAGCTTTATGAGGGAACACAAGTGTAAAACTTTGCATGATATGAACCTTCTACTTTGGCAATTTTCATTTTCTCTCAAAGTGAAGTTAAAATGTGAATAAGCTTATGTTTGGTTTTATTTATTTCCACCGATGTTTTCTTTTTATTATTTTTTTCTAATGGGGGAAGTGGTTTCCAGTTTAGCAGGCAAAAGTGCGTCTGGATGAAAAGAACCGTGAGTGTCCAGTAGAGGTCGCTCTTATTCCGTGTACTAGGCAGTAATGGGCCCTCGTGATATTCACTCTCATTAGCTTTACCTTCTGTCTTTTTATTCTGTTTCCTACTCAAATCATTACATGTGAAAACATAAAATAATCTAAAGATGAATTGACTCCCTGACTTAGAGTTGTTAGATGTGGGCAGAGAGTACTTGTCCATTACAGAACTGCTTATAACTGTCTTCTCTGACTTTAGTACCCACATATGTACTGTGAAGTTTTATTGACTGTATTCTAGTTTATTGCCACCAGTGCCACTGTCTGTGCTGTGTCTGACCCTGTTTGCTCTTAACTCACTGCACTTCTTGTCACTCTTAATTAAATGCAACACACTGAGCAGTTTGAAGACATAGCTGGTGTTTTGATCTTCACATTTTTATCTTTGTTCCCTCATGGAATGCCGGGGGGAGTGGTTGGTCCTCCCTGTCTTGAAACTGAGCATAATCTGAAACTGATTAAAAAGTTTCAAGTTCATTTAGACGTCTCGTGTTTCTACTGTCTTGTTAATGAGATGGAGGCAGCAGACTGGAGTGAAATAATAAAAAAGCCTTCAGGAGAAGTCCAGTAGCACCTTTTGATAAATAAAACGCTTATTTTTTTCTTCCATTATATTTATTGGAATTTTGAATTAAGGGAGTGCACATTTGAAAAATGAGATTTTCTGTTACTTTGCACAAATTTCCATTATAGTTTTACATGTCTTAGGAAAGAGGGGACAAACCTTTATTCAGTCAGGTTTCCATTCATGTATTTTCTGTCACAACTTAAACTAAGGCAAATGTCGTCAGCAGAAAGTAACCAGTAACTAATCTAGTATTGACTGATGCCCACACACCGTGGACTCCCGTTGCTCCCTACGTGTCCAGCTTTTCCGTGTGGTCACACTTTGCAACCTGTGCTGGTCAGCGTGGAAATGACGTGCGTCTCCGCGGCCCATAAAGGATGGACTGTCCCGTTGAAACGCGCAGAGCCAGAGGCGTGGGGCCACGGGAGCATCCGCACATCGGCCGTGCTCTTTGGGGAGGACGGTGACAGAACACCCCATCTACCGGAGGGGAAACCGGAGCGCGCCGGAGACGGTGACGGAACGGACGCCCATGTGAGCGACGCGCGGAGACGACTCAGGTGCACAGAGACGAACTGCACTGAGGATGCAGAAGTCACCGGTGGAAGAGGCGAACTTTCTCTCCAGGTTTTTCTTCTGGTGAGTTGCGTTGGTTTCGCGAGGGTCGCGGTTCTGGACGCCAGGTCTGCTTAGGCTTTAACGTGTCTGGTTTGGAGGCTGAATCAGCTGTGAAACTTGGGAAGCGGATCGTGATGAAGCCACTGAAGTCTTGTTTTTGTCTCACTGCTGAGCACCGTTTTCATCGTGTAGCGTCAGTTGATTAAAACGATATTTCACAGTGTTTCCTCTGAACAATTAGTCTTAATGACCGCAGCGCCTTTTTACGGCTACGCTGCTGCAGTAGGTGCGAGTTTGAGCTCTGATGAGCTTCCGCAAATCACAGTCAGGTGGAGATCCTTTTATTTGTGAAGCGAGGCAGCAGCCCTTCATATTAAAGCACATTACTGACATTGTTTTATGCTTGACGTACAGAACGTGCTTTAGTTGAAGAACGTTCACATTAGTTTATGTTGCAAGACATTCTAAACCTATCTCTTCAGTTCCTGAAGAGATGAGAAAATCCAAGTGATGACAGCCGGTTTTCACCCTGGATGGAGTTTCTGCTGTCATTAAGTGGACTCCTTCCATGACTTGTACTGTAGGACCACGCGCTTCTGTCCGTCCACAACCACACTTTCCCAACTGAGTGATTGCTCTGCATGTTCATGGTGTCATTTGACAGGTTCCAGAAATGAACCATGTGCTGTAAGTCATCAAATAGTGAGTGCTTGTAAATGTTGCACTGAATCTGCCAACGAACCCTCAGGGAGGTCCTTTGCCTCAGGTGATGCCCAACAAGCCATCTGATCTGTGGTTTTTGTGCAGTTGGACAACACCACTGCTGAGGAAAGGCTTCAAAAAGAAGTTGGACCTGACAGACGTGTATAAGGCTCCTTCTTTCGATCTGGCTGACAACCTCTCTGAGAGACTCGAAAGGTTTGTGCAAGGTTTTATTTATTAAATCTTATTTTATGGTTGCCTTAGCACATGGACTCTTGAGTTGTGCAAATGCTCTGACTGTTTGTGCACATTTAGAGGTAATAAGCAAATTATACACGTTTTGTGTGTGTGTTTTCTTGTACAATTAAATAAGTATTTTCTTGCTCTGAATGCGCATTGACTGTTCATTATCTCATAGACTGTAAAGCTGCATATTCAGGTAGACCAAAAACAGTTGTCTGATAGTCGTCACATTATATTTATAAGCAATTTTGTGTGTAATACAGCTTTGAATGAACACAGATTTATCAGTCAGTCCAAGGAAATAAATGTGATGACAACAGACTATTATTTGTCTGTTAACATGCTGCCTCCTTCTCTTGTTCATGTTAATGCGTAATTCACGTCTAATTTAGAGATTTCTGCCGTGTGTGGATATTTTCCCCATCTTTGTCTCAAGGCTACAGGTCCCCAACAGTGTGTATTTTTGTTTCAATATTCCTGAAAAGGGCTCCAGAGGCAGTGTAAAGGTCAGAAGTGTTTAATCTGCTGCATTTAGCAACATGTCATTGGTGTGTTTGTGATCACACCTTAAAACCAAAGGCAATAATTCAAATGTCTGTCCATCTTTTAACTTGTTATACATGTTTCTACATAACTTTTACATGCATTGACACATCTTTTCCTCTCTTTATGTTTGAGCTGAGTAAAAACAGGATGCAAATATTGCCTTTGAATGTTAAATGTGTTTTTTACTTTTTGTTTAATGCCTGAAAGTTAGATTTCCTGCCAAAGATGAATTACTCATGTACTGTAGCAGTGTTCCACGTTGGCATTGCATGGCCCTGCACCCAGGTCTGTATCATGCTGAATGGTGCCAACTCACCAGTAAATGTACATGGGTGTTAAAAAGGCGACCTTTACAAAGCCCCAGTGTCCACAGGGTGATGAATGAGCAGTCCTTTCTTGGCTTGCTTTATTTGAATCAAGCAAACGGGGGTTCTGGGAATGTGATCTTTACCTTCTATAAAAACATGTTGTTTCCCATCAGCTCTTCATTAGCTGCTTGGGTCAGTTTATGTCAGTGACCTTCACTGGCTTGTTAAACATTTAGTTATGCTATGTTAAAATTAGTAAAGTACACTGAGATTAGATTTAAAGACGAGAATGGTCTCTTTCTAAAGGAATTCTTGGATGTGTTCATGTAGAACAATGCTAATCTTGACATGTTGCTGCTGAACCAGGTTAGGAAGATACTGCCTTTAATAAAAGAATCACTCAGCAGAACCTGACTGCACGGCCCTCGGATGCAACCTGTTGAGATGAGGGGATAGAGAGAAAAGAAAAGATCTGGTAAACAACACACAGACATGTTGGTTGGACCAGCAGCTGCACACTGAAAAGAGGGACCTGACCTGGAAGCTGGTCCTACAGGAGCAGTCTGCCATTGGCTTTTAAGGGGTGTCTGAGACACCCTGTAAGTGGGGCATTAAAGTAGTCCAGAAGTTTAGGATCACTTGGAAACAGGATGCTCTTTCACCAAGCTTTTCAAATCTTTTCCTCTCTTTGTTTCACAGAAACAAAGCAAAAGTGAGAAACCTAACAGATTTATGTCGATGTGTACAAAAACAACACTTAATATAAGATGAAATACATACAAAGACTGAGCGCATGCACCTGATGTGACTTCTAATAATATATCGGTATAAGCTCTGCTTCCTCTCCAGGGCTGCATACAGCCTGAGGCTCTTGAAAGCTGCGGTGGGTGGTGGACGTGGTATCCTCCAACTCAGTGTGGTAATGCCGTCTTTCTTTTTATAGAGAATGGGACAGAGAGGTGGCATCTGCCAAGAACAAGCCGAAGCTGATGAGAGCTCTGGCCCGGTGCTTCTTTGGCCCCTTTGCCATCTATGGTGTCCTCCTTTGGCTTGGGGTGAGTCTGCCGCTGTTTGGAGGCAAGAGAGCTATGCAGGTCACAGGTGTAGATGGAGACGCCTTCATTCATCTGACATTTAAGACACATTTACAGTGAATTTAGGTAATTAGATTGAAATCTAATCTCACAAAGTATTCAATTTGCCCTGACAAAAAAACAATAGCTACTATTTAATATTCTCCCTTTTAAACTATAAAATTGAAAATATAGTATCTGACTCTTTGCTTTGTGTCTTTCATTTATTAAGGCACTTCATTGTTCTAATAGTAAAGTAAGATACATATGAACAAATATATTTTCCTATCATCACAAACACTCAGATTGTCACTGGAGCATTGCCTCGTTCTTTTTTTTGCTGCTATGCTTTTTCAACGCCAGCTCCACCTGCATGTGTGAACTGTTTGTGTGGTTTGTGTGGCTTCAAGGAGCCACGGTGTCGTCCCAACAGCCTCACAATGTAGCGCTGTAGTGTCACAACCTATGTGATGACGACACCGGTTGTGTAGGCCACAGCAGCAGTTTGTTGTGGTTGCTATGGCAACGGTGGTGCCTGTTATGTTAGAGATGTATAGGAGAAAACAAAGCTTTTCAAAGGAGTATAATTATAATATTAGTTTAGAAGATGATCAAGATTTATATTTAATGTTGCACCTTTAAAAGAGGCTTAATTCTGAAGTCCGTTAATGTAAGAGTGTATTAAATACATATCCGTTTGACTGCCATATCTCTCGGTGTAGGAGGCTTCCAAGACAGTGCAGCCACAGCTTCTGGGTCGAATCATTGCCTCGTTCGACCCCTTCTTTGCTGCAGAACGCAGACAGGGATATTTTCTGGCCCTGGGCCTCTGTCTCCTCTTCACCGCGCGCTTCCTCCTGCTGCAGCCGGCCATCTTTGGCTTGCACCACCTGGGCATGCAGATTCGAATTGCCATCTTCAGTCTCATATATAAGAAGGTAAGAGGAGTGCAGTTTGTGTGTAGGACTTAGGTCTTTCTTTTGGACCTTGTGCACTTATCTCTTTTATTCACCAAAACTTTAATATAATATCTGACATCATTGTACAGAAATGTGGAAATAGTATTATTTCTACTCATGGGGGAAATAATCTATGGTCCTGGGCCAAACATTTAACTGATGGTACAAAGAACATGAATCCAACAAGCCCTGCTTTTAACATCTGCTGTCACAAGTTGCTACTACAACACAAAACAATCAAGCTGATACAAAGGTGTCATTTATTGGCTGCTAAAAGCTTCACTTTGTGGGAACTTTCTTTTTATCATTAGCTAAATGCTTCTACCTTGTATCTCATGCATGGCTGAACATTCCCAGAAGGTTTCTCACATTTCACTTGAGTTCACAGCCTCTGTGTTGCAACGCTTTCCGCGTGTCACTGGCTTCCTGTCCTCCAATTCACGTTCTCTTTGTGCTGTAATTGACCCCTGACCTTTAAACTTTTCAGACCCTGAAGTTATCCAGCCGAGTCTTGGATAAGATCAGCACTGGTCAGTTGGTCAGTCTGATGTCTGCACACCTCAACAAACTGGATGAGGTGAGAAGTTCACTTTTTCCTGATATATTTCCTGATAAATTAAAAACCTTTGTTGTTGCACTTTTTAATGTGTTCATGCAGATTTCTCCTGCTTTATTTTTCACTCTATCTTGATAAAAGTGCATCAGAATGCTTTCTGATCTAGTGTTTATACCTCCAAACACGTCAGTGAATACACTTGTGTGTGTTTCTCTTGGTCTCAATCAGGTGTTGAATTTTGAAACACTCTGCTACCTGCTTTCAGACAATTATCACCCGGCTTGGATGTGACCTGTCTCTCTGTATGAGTGTAGGCGTTATCTAGTCTGGTTTGTTTTCGTGTTAGAAAGGGGGGAGGTTACAGGTGAGAGGACCAAGGGGAGTTTTAATAGTTTGTCACTGGCAGTACACCAGAGCTTTATCAGCGGAGTTCTGAGCAGATGAAAGTTGATTCTTCAGTACAATACATTGTACACCTGGAGCTCAGCGACAGCGCTTTACCTACACTACCCCAAAAACATCAAACCTGTTTAGTCCCAATCAGTCAAAAGTTTACCTCAGATTCCGGTTGGTATTATTTGTCATGTGCAGGTTAACACTCAGGCAACAATGCAATAAAATGAAGGAACCACTCAAAAATAGAATATAAAAGCAAAAAACAGTAAATACAATCACTAAGAATATGTCATATTTTACATATCTTTGCAGGTGTGGAGATGAATGTACGTGTTAATATCGCACGACTCATGAGTAGCATATTGCACTGATAAATTAAGGTAATGCTGTGTCTTGTAGTTGTGTTCACAGAGCAGTAGCATCATCATGGTGAACCGTGTGTGCCTTTCAGAGCCTGGGTCTGGCCCATTTTGTGTGGATCACCCCCCTGCAGTGCATACTGTGCGTGGGTCTGATTTGGGAGTTGATCGAGATGTACGGCTTGTGTGCGCTGGCCGCTCTCACTCTGCTGGGTATCATACAGGCCTGGTTGTCGCAGAAGATGGGTCCCCACCGGTACAGGAGTCACAACACCCACATTGACATAATGCATAATGTATAAACACACAGTGTGAGGATGCAGCAAGTCTGTAATGAGGTTAAACTGTCTCCTGTAAACAGGGTGAAGCGTGCAGGACTGATCAGCCGCCGCCTGGCTCTCACCACTGAAATTGTGGAGAACATTCACTCTGTGAAGGCGTATGGGTGGGAGGAGGTGATGGAGACCATCATTAAGAACATCAGACAGTAAGACTTTAAACAATTTTAAGTTAAAGGTATCTGGTGTTCGCATCAAGAAAGATTGACATGCTTCAATCATGAACATCAAAATCATTTTATTAGATTTTGGTTGTGCTTTAAATGTTTAAATTTCAGTCAGTCTTCTATTTCTAATTAAGGGCAAAAAGACTCATTTACTGTAGCTGAACAAATTTTAGCTTGCTCCATAAATGTTCCAGTAAATACTTCAATTACCTGGTGTAAAAGTCCTATCACCACTTGTTTCTCTATTCTCCATCGTTAGAGACGAGATGACGCTGACGAGGAAGATTGGTTCTCTGCGTTACTTCTACAGCGCTGCATACTTCTTCTCCGCCATCTTGGCTATCGTGTCAGCGATCGTACCCTATGTCTTGACTCAATCTATCAACCTGCGCCGTATCTTCACCACAGCCTCCTACTGCATGGTGCTGAGAATGACGCTCACGCGCCAGCTGCCAGGATCCATACAGATGTGGTACGACACGCTGGCACTGGTCCAGAAGATTGAGGTGAGCTCACAGATGATTAGTGATATTTCTTTTAGTGAGACACAATGTTGGCCCAGAGCAGATGAGCATACTGCACAATACAGTGTTCGTTTTCTTTAGGAGTTCTTGATGAAAGAAGAATACTGTGTGCTGGAGTACAACCGAACCACCACCGAAGTGGAGCTTGTCAACGTGTCTGCATCATGGGATGAGGTTTGTATTTTTTGTATTCAGATTGTACTATACTGTACAGTGGCAGCCAATGTTTGTCTTGAATGGCACAGATTATACTGGCATGGTCATAGTCCGGTCATAATCTAGTCTGATAGTCGAAGATTTACTCTAATCACAGCAAAGAACCCTCTTCCAGCGAACGAACACATGTCTTCTGGTGAACTCAAGCTTAGAGTTAATGGCAGCTCTTTGCTCTCAGCCACTCTCCCATGAAGCTTTAATTCGTCCACACAGCCAAAACTCACTGCATGATTTACACGCTGGTTCCGATGAGTCAGTCATAACCCCTCCTGCCGTCTAAGGCCATTCAACAAACCTCAACTCACAACAGTAATTATTAGCCGTTGGTTATGGTATGTTACCATGCAATGGCTTGTCAACAGCAACCTGCTCATGCAGCATGAGTAACTACTATAATAGTTAATTCCTCACCATCACTGGGAGTGGACAGATTAATCTTGTCTATAGGCAGCTGCTGTAAACACAGGTGTGATTCATTGACCACCGGACACCGTGAGAAAACAAATGTCCAGCTCTGTTTTTTCCATCTGACCCTTTACATAATTAATTATCCTGTTGTTGTCACTAGACTTTGCTGGGAACACTGACTCTGAGGTGTTCGTCTCCTAATTCCCACATTCTCCTCTTGCCTTCGTCTCTTCCCATTCGCAGATGAATGGGAGGGGCGTCTCCATTCTTTACTCCTGACTGAGTGAACGTCAACTCATTAGAATGAGAATCGCACACACAAACCACAGTGAGCCACAGTATTAGAGGAACGGTGACCCATAAAACACCACAGCGGTCAATGGTTGAGCTGGTTCGTCAAGCACAGCGGGGTGTCGTCTATTAATCTTTGCAGTGACTGTGACACGTGGAGACAAATAATACAGTTGTGGCGAAAAATCTGTTTACCACCAGTTTGTTCTGGCGTCAGTGTCTGAAAGCAGCTGATTGACATGTTCAGCCTCAAAATGTCAGTTGTGTAAACCAAATACAAATGAGGTGCATGTCGTGCAGACATGGGGAACAGGGAAGCGTGGCGCGTCATCTTTGATCTTGTTGCACGGTGCGTAAACTCTGTGCCAACCACGCTGATGTCTGTAAAGGGCATTGGTGAGCTGTTTGAGAAGATCAAGCAGGAGAACAAAGCAAACGGACACCCGAACGGTGACGCCGGCATCTTCTTCACCAACCTGTACGTCACACCCGTCCTGAAAAACATCAGCTTGTACCTGGAAAAGGGCAAGATGCTGGCAGTAGCTGGATCCACCGGCTCAGGAAAGGTACGTTTCAGAAGTCATTACTGCAGCAGCGTGTGGTTCATAGAGTAAGTGCCACTGCATCATGCGCATCCTCCAGAGCTCCCTGCTCATGATGATCCTGGGTGAGCTGGTGCCATCAGAGGGGACCATCAGACACAGCGGGCGCATCTCCTTCTCACCACAGACAGCGTGGATCATGCCTGGAACCATCCGTGACAACATCTTGTTCGGCCTGACCTACGACGAGTACCGATACACGTCTGTGATCAAGGCCTGCCAGCTGGAAGAGGTACGCGCCTTCATTCCTTAGTACACGTGAGGTCTGTCATTTGTAGCCACAGAAAAGTGCAGTAAGTTTGAGATGTTATTGAATACTGTCCCCATCCTGCTATGCTCTTTGGTCTCATGCTCTGCTCAGATGTCTGTTCAGGTTCAAGTTTCTTCTCCACATTTACTCCTCATCATGTCCCCAGCTTGCACAAAGACACACATGCAGTGGCATTTTCTCAGTTTTGTGCAGACACACTAACGCACTCATAAGACTCACTGTTGAGCGACAGCCCCTCAGTAGAATAATGCCCCCCTCTGTTACCATGGAAATCTCTCATCAGTAGAAGGGAATATGAGCTGGTTGGTTCCCAGTGACAGACGTCACCTGTGTTTGGCCTGAGACTTTATATTAACTGAAGTGTTCCTGCTAAAACTCTAGACACGTGTGATAATATACAGTGATGGTTCACATTACACCAGATTAGCTGTTTATGATATCTCCTGACAAGTGTCTGACCTTTTTATAATGTTCATATTTTAACTACGCTGTATTGTTTATACTGAAACCATTGCAGAAGTTCACAAGGTGAAAGCTTAAATATTTACACTGAGGACTCTGACAAATGTGTTGTCGCAGCAAACAAAGCTGCGTCCAGTTTTTGACGTCTCTGTGTAAAGACCAGCCTTTCGTTTGTCATGGAGAAAGTCATGAGATGTGACCTGAGGTGTCAATGAAAGTGACAAAACAAAAGCAGTATGGGTAGGAGTCACTGCTGTGCACAGAAACGTTACCCTGCGTCCTTTGATCAGCTTAACAGCAACGTTTAGTCTCCTTTCTTCGGGAGATGACAGAAAGATGACAATTTAGGAAACTTAGACCGGAACTGAAAATCCATAATTAAAATATTTGCAACGTCTGCATTGCTTTTACAGCACATGTAGTTGTTGTGTTGGTATTTTAATCATTCATCATCATTAATACTGTGATGTCTTGAGTGTTGCTCACATATTTAATTATGTATCTAGTTCTATCTCTGTAGTCATTTTCAAAATAAAGGTTAATCATCATTTATCTGTGGCCCAGTGAGATAAATGTGATGTTTGAGTTCTTATGATTTTGCTTGGAGTTTAAAGGCGTCTCTAGAACATTAGAAATGACCTAAATGAGGATGGTGCTAAGAAATGCCACAACCTGGACAGACGCTGACAACTACAGCTGCCTTTTTTCAGACAGACGAGGCGTCTCGTGAGCTAGTGACTGTAATTCCTCACTATTGAAGCGCCCGGCGGCTGTGGGTGGTCCTCCCACCGGCTCGGCAGGTGCTTTTTGTTTGCGTCTTTTTACTACGCTGCCTTGTTTTACGAGTTGTTAACCTGTTAACTTGGTCCCCTGTGCTCTCCTGTCGGGACAGTGGAGGCTGCCGTCCAGAAGGTAGGAGGCTTTAACTACTGTCCCGTCATCCTTGTTGATGTGGCTGTCTCACCACATGAACAGTCTCTGCTTGTGGCATCCTTCACATGCTTAGCCCTGCTGTGGTCTGTGTCGTGTGATGTTTATCATTTATTTAATTTAAACCTGCTTTGTTGCAAACACATTACACTCGCTATAGACATGAGCAAAGCCTCATTTTTACTCTGTTTCTCCCTTTTTTGTAAATTTATTTACTTGTCTCAGATTTTCCTTTTGATATGTCTCATTTCTGCTGCAAACTGACCTTAATGATGACAGTCATTGAATTAATATTTTAGGTAACATAAAATATTAAGTGGGCTGTAAGTAAGTGCAGCTTTTGGCAGCTGTTTCCCTCAGGCTCATTCGGATGGGACCCTGATACCCATGTAGAAATGAAAGGCAGGAAAGGTGGGAGGAAAAAATGGATGTGACGCACGTTACAGTACAGGTCTATAAACCACCAAATCCAGGGCCATAAACTAAAACTGTCAACATCCTGATTGAATGAAAAACAGTTTTCAGGTTTCTCAAGTGAAAAAAAACCCTTTCACAGGTATTTAGGATTTAATATCTTTGGCAATACTTCAGATGACAGTGTTTGTTCCCAACCGTGTGAAGACTGATTATTATTCAAGGATTTATTCCAAGTCCTGATAAATATTGGCCTCGTTCCTATCTGAGTGGTTGTCTGCCTGTTTTATGGTTATTTGACTCAGTCATACTTCTAATTTATTACTGCTTTAAGTATCTTTGCAGGTTAAGGCGAGCTTCTCATATTCACGTGTGTTATTTATTGGTTGTAAAACTTGTTTCCTTGTCCAGTGTTGGGAGGTAATGACCAGTCTACAGGAAAGACCTGCTGTTTTGTAGTGGCTCTTTCCCTGAGTGGTGTCAAGGCCGTTTATGTGCCATGACGTTTTAACAGTTGAATCAGGTGCTGTGGCATTAGAGAGCAGGGTTATTTCATTCTATAGTGGGTGACCAGGCTTAGCTGCTGTATGTTTGACCCTCTTGCCCTTCGTTTCCCCCTCTCCAGGACTTTGCCCTGCTGCCTGAGAAAGACAAGACGCTCCTTGTGGAGGGAGGGGTCACGCTCAGCGGCGGCCAAAGGGCTCGTCTCAGCCTGGCCAGGTACTCTGCTTGTCTGCCTTTTCTTTAGGGCTCATATTAATTTATTGCTCTACCATTAAATCTCGCCTTTTATTGTTGTGGCTATTATTATGTTCTGGCTTCTGGTATGAATGTATTCTTTGGAATTTCTGTACCTGATTAACCCAATTACTGCCTCTATAGAAACAATAGTGCCCTAGTTTTTGATTATTTCCTTGTTTACTTCATTTTTAATATTTCATTAGCGCTGAATGCTAATTTATGAAGCATTTTTCATACATTTAAATGCATCATGAGGTTTCATGTGTTGTGTTTCTGACTCTTTTTGCCTTAGGGCTGTGTATAAAGATGCTGACCTGTACCTCCTTGATGCACCTTTCACCCACCTGGACATTGTGACAGAAAAAGAGATCTTTGAGAAGTGCGTATCGCAACAGAGATTCTTTCATGCGTATTTGGTGGGGGTGGTGGGACTCAAGTGCAAAGTTACTTCTAGTAGCCAGATAAATATAAACTAACTAACACTAACTATACTCTGTTTAACTGTCAGACAAATGAGGAGTTGTAGAACCAAAGATCTGTATCTGTAGATCAACTGTTTCTGTAATGTATGTATCACTACACAGGTGCGTCTGTAAACTCATGGCCTCCAAGACTCGTATTGTGGTGACGAGCAAACTGGAGCATCTTAAACGAGCAGACAAAATCCTCCTGCTGCACAATGGAGTCTGCTACTTCTACGGCACCTTCTCAGAGCTGCAAGCTCAGCGTCCTGACTTCAGCTCGCTCCTCCTCGGCCTGGAAGCTTACGACAACATCAACGCGGAGCGTCGCAGCTCCATTCTGACAGAAACTCTTCGCAGAGTCTCCGTTGATGAGACGGCCAGCTTCCGGGGCCCAGAGCCCGTTCGCCAGTCGTTCCGCCAGCCCCCGGCGCCGCTCATTCTCTCTGGACCCCCGGGCCAACCTTTAAGTGATGGCTATCCAGAAAAACGCAAGCAGTCACTCATCCTGAGTCCCCTGGCAGCTGCCCGCAAGTTTTCCTTTATCGGGAACTCCCAGCAGAGCGCTGCCACCCCCCCGGCCCCACCACCAGAGAACGGGGTCTGTGAACTTCCCGAAAGGAAATTCTCTGTGGTCCCTGAGGATGATCAAGTGGAGGAGGTTCTCCCCAGAAGCAACCTGTTCCACCACGGCTTGCAACATCTGAATGGGCCACGGCGCCAGTCTGTTCTGGCATTTATCACCAACGCTCAGGGCCACGAGCGCAGGGAGCAGATGCAGTCATCCTTCAGAAGGAAGCTGTCGGTCACGCCTCAGTGTGACCTGGCGACTGAGCTAGACATTTACGCCCGCCGCCTGTCCAAGGACAGCATTTACCACATTACTGAAGACGTGGATGAAGAAGACATGGAGGTAGGCTGGCTTCCTGCAGCGATGCACACTTCCATGTTGGGTGTGTCTAACAGTGACAGAGCATTACTTCTGTTTACAGCAATGTTTCGCTGATGAACACGACAACATCTTTGAAACTACCTCATGGAGTACTTACCTACGCTACGTCACTACAAATAGGAGCCTAGTCTACGTTCTCATTTTCATCGTTTTCGTGTTTGTTCTTGAGGTAAAGTCACTTTCCTTTTATAAGAGTTATAGGACATTTATTATTTAATTTATCAGTCAAATGAGATGTTTCCCTGCACCAATAGGTTGCTGGTTCGGTCATTGGAGTTTTCTTTATTACTCAGTAAGTATTAAATTTTATTTTCAATGATTCAGGTTGTCTGACAGTTACAGTTTATTCTGGACCTGTTTCTGGAGTCTCTGTTCTCTGCTTGTTTTACCAGCCAAATCTCCAGTGACCCCGCCAATCGTTCCCCCAACCAGCTCATCCAGCAGCAGTCCAACTCGTCAGTCCATGTGTCGGTCATCGTGACATACACCAGTGCGTACTACATCATGTACATCTTCGTGGCCACGTCAGAGAGCGTGCTGGCTTTGGGATTTTTAAGGGGCCTGCCATTAGTACACACGCTTCTCACGGTGTCTAAAAGACTGCACGAACAGATGCTGAGCTCTGTGCTGCGAGCCCCGATGGCCGTGCTGAACACCATGAAGACGGGTGGGTTTCTTTGTGCCCCCATTCACTCGTGCAGTCTTCTTGTTTCTGTAGAGCTGTTGTCAGGGCCTAATTAATTAACTGAAACGCTCACTTTGTTCTCCTCCAGGCAGGATCATGAACAGATTCACCAAGGACATGGCAACCATAGATGACATGTTGCCTCTGGTGCTCTTTGACCTCATACAGGTATTAATTCAGAGGATACATGACCTAGAGATAGTGTTCATTTATAGTTGTTTTTTTTTTCCTTTTGTCCTAAAAGATTTTTTTGTTCATTAAATACTCTTGCATAGTTTAGGACTATGTTTAGGCACCTGGAATAGGGCAAACAGAGCTGTCCTCAAATTTAGCATTTTATCGCTATAGTTTGTATTTCATTCTGTTCACCAGACAAAGTGAGTGTAGTGTAAAATATTTACGCTGTTTAAGTGCAATCGTATTCTTCTTGTGGTTCTTTCTTCTCTCCAGCTCACTCTGATTGTTACTGGTGCCATCTTTACCGTGTCAATTATGGAGCCATACATCTTCATTGCTGCCATCCCGTTGGGTGTCATCTTTGTTATCCTGAGGAAGTATTTCCTGCGAACAGGGCAGCAACTCAAACTACTAGAAGCTGAAGGTAAACTTATGTACAGGAGTGTGTTTTTAATGTGATGAGTTTTTTTAATTTGATAAAAGACTGTTTTAAATAAAGTTCTCTTGATTCTTATAGTTACCTCTGTGAACAATGAAAAGAAGGGATGTTTAAAAGTACAACGATGAAATGTCAAACATTCAGGAAGAGAAAAAGTGAAAACATTCTAGGAAAATCAATAAAGCAAACACAGGAAATGAGACTGGGAGGCAGGCAGACGCCACAATCATAACTTCATAACACTGCTGGTGGACTGCCCAGGGACGGACGGGGGGTCAAAGGTCAGGTTGAAGAACAAAAACATGATCGAGGATGGGTTGAAGCTGATGATGGATGGGCAGGAGCACTTAAAGGAAGTGGCACAAGATATCAGATTGTGTTTATATAAAAATGATTTTAAACGCTCTTACACCAGATCAGATTTCTGCAGTCAGTAGAAAATGGGTCACTGTGCTGCTGACGAAGATGCCACTTTGTGTTTTTGGGACTCATTGTCGTTGAGTGTGTGTGCGGGTTATGACGGTGAGGATTTTCCAGAGGGCATGTGGGGTTCAGAGAGACCAGCCGAGCCGGGATTTCCTCCAACCCCATCCTGTCGTCACTCCCTCTGTTGTTATGAGCAGCATGTGTGACAAAATGCTATGAAAGTCAAAATCTGTGAAAATAAAGTGTCTCTTACTGCCGTAGAACTGAGCGAACTATAAAACTAATTATCAATTCACATTTACATGTAGGCTTTATAATACTGTTTGATTTCAGATGGTCATTATCGTTATAGTGGGACTTTTCTGCCAGTTGCTTCTCATTGAGCTGAGGCCACATGTTGTGTTGTCCCATCGTTGGGCACGTTTCCTCCATCAACCTTTTATCTTATGTCATGCCTCATCACAAAGTGATTAAGCAAATGAATCACGTTTGTTTGGTCCAATGACTTTCTTTCTTCTCAAACAGGTTCTCACCAACAGCATTAGCCACAATTCTTTTATTCACACGTCTTTGGCAGCAACACGTTAATAAGTACATGTATCTTGTCCTGTCTTGCAGCTCGTAGCCCGATTTTCTCCCACCTCATCATCTCGCTGAAGGGCTTATGGACCATACGGGCATTTGGGCGTCAGACTTACTTTCAGATGCTCTTCCACAAGGCGCTGAACACTCACACGGCCACTTGGTTCCACTACCTGGCTACACTGCGTTGGTTCCTCTTCCGCTGCGACATGATCTTCGTCCTGTTCTTTTCTGCCGCTGCCTTCATTGCTGTGGGAACCAACCGTGAGTAATGGGGTAGAGGTTTACATGCATGGATGTAGGATACACTGCAGGAATTAAGTTTTCTAGTGTGTTGTTTATAGTATGTTTAAATGAATGTTTTACATTATATTATACAGATGCTGTATGTTAGAATACTTGCAGTGCAGTGTAGGTGCAGTCTATGCTCCTTGAGGATGGCTCCTCTGTATACACGTCAATCAAAACCACAGCCTTTGGAAAAATCATGCTCCCAAAAATGCTTTTCCTTGCACTTTACATTAGACTAAAGAATCAATCAGTACATAATATGATTAATAATAGTGTTTGACTTGTTTGAGTCACTAATAAAATAGGATATAACTGTAGAAAGTGTGAACACACAGCTTGACATTCCAGTAAAGCGGTTAAACACCTAATTTCCACTGAACCTATCAAGTGAAGGAGCCTCTGTCTTATCTGCGTGTTACAGTGTGTAGAGGCTGATATCAGAAACATAACAGGACAGTTTGTCCGTGAAAACCGATCAGAACTGTTGGAATGCCATCGTATAAAATGTCATGTGCAAAAGGAAGCGTGTGTTTATTTAAAAATATGAATTGAGGGGGGAAGCGAGCGCACAGTCACACACAAACACATGTTGATACGTCATAGCGTGTTTATGTTGAAAGCAGATTAAAGGTCATTTCACAGCTCATTAGTTTCCACTAGAGGCAGAGCTGCACAACCTGACTGCCGCTCTGACATGAGGGAGAGCAGGTGTGACTGGACAGAGCTGATGCTCTTTTTTTGATTTTTGAACTTGACAGAGAACAAACCGGGCGAGATCGGCATCATCGTCGCTCTGGCCATGCTGATCCTGGGGACGTTCCAGTGGGCTGTCATCACCAGCATCACAGTGGACGGACTGGTACTGATCCACACAAACGCACAAATCACTGTCATCATGTGGGTCACGGTCCTAGGCACCAATTTGCGTAAAAGTACTTCCCAACTAATTCCTTTAGTCGGACATTACAAACTTGCTTTTGTGAAACCTGCACAGGTTTGTTAAACACCTGTTCTTCCCCCAGATCTGCATGAATGTTCCTGATTATCGGTTGTTTAACATTCTCAAATGATGCTTTCGTTTTTACCTCCTTAAACAAGCTGCCTGTTGAAGTCCAGAAGCTTTTGTTTTGTGGCCAGATCTTATCTGGTGCAGCACATTTTGTCACTGCAGTGATTGTTTGCTTATGAGTAACTGTATCTAATGGTCTTCATTTTTGGCCTCCGTCACCATGGTCCCTGTTCAACAACTGCAGCCAAAATGTAGTGTTGCTGAAACCTGAAAAACTGAAAAGATTTAACGTATCTTCATGTTTTTAACAAAACTACTTTAGAGGCGTAATCGTAATTGAATTGTCTACTGAGCTTGAAATGCACATCCATTTTCCGTTTCTCTTAGATGCGTTCGGTGGATCGAGTGTTCAAATTCATTGACCTGCCCTCAGAAGAGCCACTGCTGGGGAAATCCCGCGGTAAAGGAGGCCCCGACCTTGTCATTGACAACCCTCACGCCCATGACTGCTGGCCGAGTCACGGCCAGATGGACGTCCAAGGCCTGACCGTCAAATACACCGAGGCTGGACGCGCTGTCCTCAGTGACATCTCCTTCTCCGTGGAGGGCGGCCAGAGTGTACGTACGGACACCAGCCTGTTTTATTACGTTGTTTTTATAGATTTAAATGAACTCAAAACTCGAATCAGGCCTCAAGCTGCACTGGGATTAAAAGGCCACAGTTTATTACACGGTGGCATGCTAGCCAACAGGAAGGCAGCGTGTCACACGCTGACAACTCATTGTATCAAGCTGCTTTAATGCGTATTATGTGCTGCGTGGGCAAACGACTTGTGAAAAGAGTTGTTTGTAGTCATTTGACAGACATTAGACAAAATCACAACTAACTGTAGAAAATAAAAACAGTCATTTTAGTCATTACTTGTATAATTTAGAGCAGCTTGGTCCTTAATGACTTTAATTTCTCTGAGTGAAAGGAGAATTTGTGCTGCATTTGGCGACTGCCTTTCTCTGCGCCTGGCAGTAATTCTAATCAGTGTGAGCTCGTTATAATAAATCCTAGAGGACGGCAGAGCCCAGCAAGTGTCAGCACTTTAGCCTCGTCACATTAGCTGCTCTCTGGCTTCTGGCTAAACAAGCTAATTGTTTCTGCAGAAGAGAGGACAGAACGTTTAGATTTCTAAACACCCCCAGGCAGCACCGTGTTAAGAGTCCACTCAGCTTTTACTTCAAAGTAAAGCATTGTGCTGGTTGTTTGTGTAGGTGGGTCTACTGGGCCGAACTGGTTCAGGTAAGAGCACCCTGCTGTCAGCGCTGCTGCGTCTCGCCTCCACAGATGGAGACATTTCCATCGACGGCGTCTCCTGGAGCTCCGTCTCTCTGCACACCTGGAGAAAGGCCTTTGGAGTTGTCCCACAGGTAGCAGCCTTTCAGCAGGATGAGTGTTAGAACCCAGATCAGATCAGGAAGCCCTGCAATGAAGTAGTAGGACCTGTGAAATGCACATTCTGAATGTTGTTGTAAGCTACTCAGGTTTCTACTGTATAGTAGTAGTAATAACAACATACAAACCGTTTATCCTTTGTCAGATGGGAACATTCTTTTAAACATGTCATCAACATCTAATCAGAATAATGTTTACTGTTTACTTTTAGCTGTTTAATTCCTCTAATCCAGTGGGACCATTAGACTTAAACGGTTTGTGTCTTGTACAGAAAATCTTTATTCTGACTGGAACTTTCCGGATGAACCTGGATCCCCACGGTCGTCACAGTGATGAAGAGCTATGGAGGGTCGCTGAGGAGGTGTGATATTGTTTTGAGTTGTTTATGGCTTGTTTAAGACCAGGGTAAAACTAAATGAGGTCTTTGCTTTAGTAACAAGGTGGCATTCAATATGTGTGTGTGTGTGTGTGTGTGTGTGTGTGTGTGTGTGTGTGTGTGTGTGTGTGTGTGTGTGTGTGTGTGTGTGTGTGTGTGTGTGTGTGTGTGTGTGTGTGTGTGTGTGTGTGTGTGTGTGTGTGTGTGTGTGTGTGTGTGTCAGGTGGGTCTGAAGTCAGTCATTGAGCAGTTTCCTGACAAGCTGGACTTCCAGCTGGAGGATGGAGGCAACGTGTTGAGCAACGGACACAAGCAGCTGCTCTGCCTCGCCCGCTCCATCCTCAGCCAGGCACGCATTCTGCTTCTGGACGAGCCCTCGGCGTACCTCGACCCCATGTCAGTATTACTGCTCAGACGCTGTTGTTGTGTTTCAGGCTCTGTGCACCTTTTTATATGGAGCTGTTTTCAAGCGCAGGCACCTGTTTATCCGCTCCATCAGGTGCATTTATGGCTCAGTAGTTGCACTCACATTAAACATGCATTTCTTTGGCTTTCAGAGGCACGTAGGCACAATAAAGAAGCCTAAAACAATTATTAATGACCTGCAAGTATCAACGGTTTAAGATGCGTGTGTGTTGTTTTTGTGTCTGTGAAATGAGGTCATGACACACTCGGTGCATTGACCACCCAAATGTAATGTGCAATGTTCCTCCCACTGCATATGGTGACAATCTGCAATGCTTACAGTTGCTCTGACCTACTGTGTGTGTGTGTGTGTGTGTGTGTGTGTGTGTGTGTGTGTGTGTGTGTGTGTGTGTGTGTGTGTGTGTGTGTGTGTGTGTGTGTGTGTTACCATATGTGCAGAGGGGTTTGTGGTAAATTAAGCATAAATTTAGCAATCTAGTTTGGCCTAAGGGAGAGCACTGCCTTTTTTTTCATGGGAGGAGAACGTCTGGTTGATGTGTTGGCATTTCACAAGGCTGCCTTTGATGATGATTGTGTGTGTGTGTGTGTGTGTGTGTGTGTGTGTGTGTGTGTGTGTGTGTGTGTGTGTGTGTGTGTGTGTGTGTGTGTGTGTGTGTGTGTGTGTGTGGTACCATATGTGCATGTTTGTGAGAGCAGAACGTTGCAGGTTCTACGGAAAACGCTTAAGCACGCGTTCTCTCGCTGCACCGTCATCCTGTCAGAACACAGAGTGGAGCCGCTGCTGGAGTGTCAGTCTTTCCTGGTGAGTGTTGGGGTTTTGCTGATAAACTTAGTGGTGTGATTTATTTTTTCTTATATTTGTCGTTCTGCTGTCGTGACCCAGATGATTGAAGGCAGTTCCATGAAAAGCTACGACTCCATCCAGAAGCTGTTAAATGAGACCAGTCACCTGAAGCAGGCCATGAGCCCTGCAGACAGACTCCATCTCTTCCCACCACTTCACCGCCTCAACTCCAGCAAGAGGGCGCCGCCGCAGACGGGCAAGATCTCATCGCTGCCCGAAGAAGCCGAGGACGACGTCCACGACACTCGCCTCTAGTCGGCCACACACACGGACACACACGGACATAAAACCTGCCTGTTACACAAAGTCAGACCGTAATGTCCCAAATTTTTTAATTTTAATTTTTATATTTTATCAAACCAATGTACTGTAATAATTCTTAATATAATTCCTGTATGGATGGATGTGATAACCCACAATAAATAGGACATTAATAATAACATGTAATAGTTTGCTCATGTATATGAATAAGACAGCACATACTGTACAGCTCTGCTACAAGGCCACAAACACTACTAGTAAAAGTATTTGCTATATAAGTGTTTACCAACACAATGACAGACACAGTGCCGTGCTTTGCTGGCACTGCTGCCTTCATGCACTTTAGGCAAGAGCCCTTCAGTAGGTACAGGTTCACAGCCAGGACACGGTCACATGATTGTTGTGGTCCTTCATAGAATAAAACATTGTTATTTACACCAATATTTGATTGTTCAGCATCTATTACCTGATGAATTATAGGAACAGAAGAGAATTTGGGGGCATGAACTAATTTTCATTTTATTGCTGTAAAAATGCAAAACAAGCATCTTATCAATTTCCATCTGCATTTGCTGAAAACTGGAAGTTGTTTAACTCCTAATCACGTTTTCTCTCTTTGGGTTGAAAGAAGAACGTGTTACTCCTTGTATGCTTAATAATAGTTCGCAATGAAGGTACTGTGGAGAAATGCATTGATGTACAATAATATGTTAACTGTTTTTTTACAGTGTAAATGAAATCAGTTGTTTCTTACGCATAGGAAAAGGACGAGAGTCCAAAAGTGTATAAATGTATTTGTTCACTTGATTATATTTACAGTAAAGCTTTTGAGAATATTTGTTTGTGTTGTTTTTGTTTACTTGTTCACTTGTTCATGACTCATCAGTCACACACCATCTAGATGGGAACAATAATCTGCTTGTAATATATTCTCCACTCTTCTGGTTTCAGGCCCATCGCCCGTTTCTCCATTTGAGCCACAGGAGCTTGAACGAGGTCGGACTCGGAGCCGTCGTACCCTTTGTCCCATTGCGTTCAGGTCAGGGCTTCATGCCTCAGGTGTGTTCCCTAGTATTAAAATTGCTCATTAGGCACAATGGCTTTTTTCACATCTAATGTGGAAACGTCCCCAGTGTTGGAGCTGGTAAAGGTGAAGCAGTATGAGCCATGAACTATAAGTATGAGCTTAGACAGTAATTATTAGTGGATTATAACTGTAATTTGAAGCAAATACTGATTTAAGTACCTTCAAATGAAGTGTAGTCATGTTCCCTTTATTCGGTCCCCTGCACCTTGACAATACAGCAGGTCTGCCATCAATTCTTTCACATGGTCATTTGTCAAGCATTTGCTCTCACATACTATCATCCTAGGAAGTGAGAGCCTTTTCAATCCAATGATGTTGTGCGTGCGTGCGTGTGTGTGTGTGTGTGCATTTTTAAAACGGGGGAAAAAAAGCCAGTGAAGCTTTTGGAGTGATTTTAATATTTGTGCTTCGAGACAAATCTTTAAAACTTAAATCTTCGAACAGCTACTATACAGATCCAAATCATAGGTCGACTAAATCTCTCCTGTACATATGTATAGATATTTATATAGAAATATAAACAATGTCCACTGAAAATAAAATCGTACAAAGAACACAGTGATAAAGGCAGAAGGAAGGCGAGTTACACAGGAGGCTGCGAAGTCAGAACTGAACATGACTCAGAGATGATGGGTATTTAAAATATTTATTATGGCTTACAGTTGACAGAGGACGTCCTGTGTTTATACAGTTCTAGTACTTATTGCCACATCCCACTCACTTTGAAACAAGTGAAGGGTTAAGAACTAAACTCGTTTACAAACACTATGTACACATTTGTTTTTGTTTTTCAGCAGTTTTGCCTTAAAGTTTCATCACTGTACAAGCATCATACCACATACACCAATCCATGGAGCACTTAAACATACTAATTCTTATTTACAAATATATTTGGTAAAACCCTGATTAATTTCAGCAGTATTTAAACCAACCTTGCGACTATTTAAAGATAACACTTGAATATCTCAAAATACTTGATAGCAAAAACGACAAAAGAAAAAATAAAAACCTGCTCGTCTCTTTGATCCAAAACACTTCACCAAAAGGTAACACCTGCGTGAGTACCGTCAGTTACTCTTCAGTGGCTTTTTACCAGTAGAAGCACAGTATTTCACTTTAAGATCACAAAAATACGGATTAGTAGCCACATTTGAGGCGATTTCCACCTGTCAAATACTTTCCCAGCTCTGATTTCGGTATGTTTCTTTCACACTGCATCTTGCGAGACCGTCCCTTAAGAAGCAGGAAGATACAGTGGAATAAGGCGACAGGGACGTGAGCTGCTGCAGTACTCTCTGTTAGTTCACTCGTGTCACATCTTGCCAAACCCTTTTTTTAATCCTTCGATAAACTTCAAATACTGTAATAGAATAAAACTATGGTCCCCAAGTACACAACTGCAGAACAGTGTAACAAGTACAGATAACGAGTACAAATACTAAAAGTCAAAGGTCGTCAGGTACCTAGTCTTTACACCATGGAGGGAATCATGGGGAAGAAGATGTCTACTTGTTTTCATGCAGGTCTCTGTGGAGGATCCAAATGTCCTCGTGTGATTGGTTGTCAGCGCTGCGGTAGTTGCTGTTGCTGCAGGTTGGAGTCTGCTTTTTTCTGCTGCGGCTGGGGGTCGTCTGGGTTTGAATAGAGCTGCTGCTGCTGCTGCTGCTGCTGCTGCTGTTGGAGGCTCGTGTCTGCTGCCCCCTGCTGCTGGGGATGGGGAGCTGCGATTTAGCACGAGGGCCTGAACGCTGGACGGCTGCCTGGCTGGAAGTGCAGCTGGACTCATGAGCCACAGTCTGCAGGAAGACGGTGAGGGTTGGAGGAGTTCATTGACTGAAACAAAGTCATCGTTACCAGCCGAGCAGTGAGAGCAGCAGTTCTGTATGTACCAGATTGTAACGCATTTATTTTGCTTTGCTTTCAGGTTGGTTTGAAGACTTTCCTCCCATTTTTAGGTGCACTAACATCTCAATGTCGTATTCAAACCAGCTGGGAAACCTACAGTCAATTTGTTCTGAAACGCCGATAAACCCTCTAAAGGGGCAGAAGCAGGAGCCAGAACCTCCTTAATGACACACTGCTGCTCTCAAACTACTAATACTGGACAAGCTACGTGTGAGAAAACAGCCATGGAGGAAACGCATGATTAGAAGTGACACAAAACAACACGTTTTAATGTGAGTGGCCACTTTGTGGTTCGGGCACTTCTCCTGTGATGAGGATCAGTGGAGGGTAGCTGTGTTTTTACAGAATCATAATGTACTCTTCAGATACAGAAGTGATTGCTAGGATACATTTGTGTTGCAGACTGTACCAGCTTCATTGTCTTGTTTTAATTTCCTCCCTCCGTGGATGCTTTTTTCTTGGCCTCACCTGCGATCGCTGCTGGACGGCAGCTTCTTGCTCGGCCTCAGGACGAGGAGACGTCTCTCTGACGAATGGAATCAAGTCTTCGTTGCCCCGAGAGATCTGTGGGAGATCAACGAGCAGATGAAACCTGGACTGAAGGTGAGTAACACGCCTCAATGAGCACTGGGCTGTAATCTGTGGGCTGTCATTACCGCTAACTCAAGTACAGGGTGGGATGAGGTGTTCAGCATGAGGATCACGCAGGTCAAGGTCTAAGATTAGACAATTACTGGTTTAGGTCAATTTTAAGAACCTGCCAATGAATATGTTTAGGCTTCTCACACCTTTATTGGTTTTTCTGCTTCCTCACATGTATCATTATAAAAACACTGTTAGTTTTTTCCATACTTGTTTGACAGTGACAGTGATAAGAAACTATTGTGTAATGAAGCTAATTTGTTTATGACACTAGGATCAACAGTCAGACAACGATGGAGAGGTCCAGTCCTGAGCTCAACAACAGCCGGGTCAAGCTAATCACTGGTTCAGCGCCCCAGACACACAAAGCTGCTATGATCGGAAGGATGACGGCGCCAAATTAAGCAGCAGGGATGAATCAAAACATACGCGCTGAAAGCAGAGCGTTTGGGACTACTAGTGCATCTCACATGTCCGCGTACTGCTAATATATCAGATCCTATAGATTTAACATGACAGTTTGACCTAAGCGTGAATCATTTTACTGCTGTGATGTGTCGTCACCTTGCTGATGTCTGGCTCTGACCTGCTGGAACACATGGTCTGTAGCTCCCGGATCAAATCCGTCTCGTCATCGGAGAAGACGGACAGACCCACCGGCTCCCTGCAAACACACAGACAAGCTTTTCATGGAGGAACACGCATCTATGTATAATAACATGTTTATGTGTTTGCTGGTAGAGTTGGAGCAGGCACAAGCTTCATTTTAGGACGACTGTGCTCTCTGCTGGTTATCAGAGCAAACGGAAAACACAAACCTCTGCACTTTGCCATTGGAGTTGAAGCTGACGTCGCTGTTGGACAGTGAACCTGCAACAGAGTTGAGTTTTATTTGACTCACTGACTCTTGGTAGACCCAGAGGACCAATCTTACCCTCTCTGAAGGAACCTCCACAGCTCCAGGCCGGGCTTCCCTTCTTCCGCGGGCTGGTGTTGGATCGTCTCAGCTTGTTGTTGTCCCGCCCCTTCCTGCCGCAGACGCCACCACTTCCTTTATAGGAGCTGACGGCTGACAGGGGGAAGCTCCCGCCACGAAACTCCAGCAGATACTTGTCCATTTCTGAGGAAGAAAGGAAGGAGCAGATCAGTATCATTGTATGCTGATCCAGTTACAGAAGAGCGTTGATGACTGGTATGTTGTCATGTGACGCCCACTCACCGCGTCGAGTCAGAGGGCAGCCCACCAGAACGGCCTTATTGACCAGGATGCTCAGAGCAGCTTTCACCACAGCCTGCTGCCCAGGACTCAGCCTACAGTTGCTAGGAGACTGTTGCTGCAACAGCGATGAAGAGGAGGTGTTGGAGGAAGAGGAGGAGCGCTTGGTCGTTACTCGGGAGATGATGGCTTCTTCCACGCGGGGGACGACCACAGCGTTCCAGAGCCGAGCCAGCCACCTGAGCACCAGAACACCAGGACACCAAGCCAGGAGAAAACAGTAATGGGTCAGCTGGGGTTTAATGGGAGCTCTGGCAATGTAAACTATCCCTGTTATTCATACATACGTACCTGACGATCGCCTGGGGGCTGTTCAGAACCACCGGGCAGGACAGGAAGAGCTGCGGGCCCAGCAAAGCCTCATGGGTCCCCAGACGAGAGAGACAAGCGTTGAGCTGCTGCCAGACCTGGGCCACCCACAGAACCGACCGCTCCATGACGCCGTCAGGAGTCCAAGCCCCCGTCCCCACCTGGAGGAGGCGACATTTGCCGAGGTGATTAATGGAAAACAAATCTGCAGGCCTTGCATTGTGTTGACATGTCTGGGTTTTGGGTCTCTGGTTAGAAATAAGTCAAGAAACAACAAGGAAGACAAAAGTCTGTAGAAGTACAAAAGTTTGAATCTGAACCAAAAACTATTGATTTCCTGGCTACATGTCGACCTAGGACCGACCTTGTGCATCAGTTTCCTGCGGA
The DNA here is from genome assembly GCF_900634795.4 of Betta splendens. Taxonomy (NCBI): domain Eukaryota; kingdom Metazoa; phylum Chordata; class Actinopteri; order Anabantiformes; family Osphronemidae; genus Betta; species Betta splendens. The sequence goes on along the minus strand of NC_040886.2, from coordinate 17,827,571 downwards.
GCTGTCTTCCCAGCAGGCCGTGCAGCGGCTCCTGGTCCCAGCGAAGAGTCACCCAGCGGAAATGCTGCTGCAGGCGGAGCTCTGATCCCTGCAGCCGGGGCTTCGACAGCGTTGCAATCAGGAAGCTGCCCTCACGGAAGTGGTGGGGTCCTGATTGAAGCCCAAGTGGGAAAATGAGAGAGTACAAGTTACTGTAGCAGATAATGCTGCTTACGTCCTCATCACAGCACAAGGTATTAATGTCACAAACCAACACTGCATAGATCCACCCTATTATACCCCACACCAGAGACACCACGCTACTGGAACATTTGAACAATATAACATCATTCCCCGTGCTGGTGGTATATTTGAGCAGCTTAAACTTTGGCTCATAGCTCCAATCTCATTGAGTGCAGAACCTGGCTGTGGTCATACCGGTGTTCAGGACCAGCGCTGAAGCACCTCTGCTGTCCAGACTGTGGCAGAGGTCTCCCAGCAGGCCTGTCAGGGATGAAGCCTTCTCCAGTCCTTCCAGCAGCACCACCACACACAGATCAGTGGCACCAGGTGATACCCTGCCCCCCCCCCCCACAGATGGAACCAGGAAGCCTAAGAGCAGAAGAGGACATGAAGGACAGCCAGTCGTGTCGGAGCCCCATGGACTGTGCACATCACACGATGGTTCTAGAAAATCTGTTGTGTCCCTGCCAGCAGGGGGCAGCATCGAGTCATGACATGCAGGGAAGGAAAATAATACAAGCTAATGAAGATGGATTTAAACAGTGTTCCATATAAAGTATTAATATGCATTTTAATTAGAATTTGGGATTTGAGCCATGTTTATGTCTGCTCTGATTCAGACCTGAACCTCTCCAAGTGATCCCGCATCAGTGTGAGCCATTTCTGCTTGTGTGTCTGTCTGTGTTCTCACCACAGGCGATGAAAGTCTCCAGCAGCTGCTCTTTGGTCAGACTCTCCTCCACCTCCACCCTCACGACGTCACAGCAGCGCCCCCCCACCTCTTGCTTAGACTGGAGGAGAGACGAAGGAAGAGGCAGCGAGGTAAGACGAGAGCGGGTTGTCATGGAAACAAAGGAAATCTACTACTACTATGAGCCGAGAGAAATGGAGCAAGACGAGAATTTGAATGAGTTGAAAGGGCTTTTCCAGCCACTGCACTGCTATCAAACAGCTGAGGACATTTTGTGGGTTACTATGATTTTAATGCATCACACAAATTACACATCGGCCTGAAACAACACTACCGAACACCCGGTGCAGTTCATTTGGCTTTAGAACGCGTTGATTGTTTCTTAATCTGATCATTTCAGTGGATGCTTTGAACATGATGACGAATCACACACTGAACAAAGAGAAAAATCCAAGTTCAATTAAAGACAGAAAGCCTTTATTGGTCATTATCACTTGTAAATGTAACAAGGAAATTGGCCTTCTGCATTTAACACGTCCCCTGGGGGAGCAGTGGGCTGCCATGCAAGGCGCCCAGGGAGCTAGTATGAAGTGGACCCAAGGACACACCTGGTGCGGGTTTGAACCTAGGACCTTCTGCTCCCCAAGCCTACCATGTTTTCCAGCCTCACGACACAGCCTCACATGGAATGACTTCAATGGGTTACTTCATAAATACAGTGCTCACTCGCCTGCTACAGTCAAACAAACGGCCCTTGTCTGTTGAGAGTGTGTGCGTGTGATCAGTGTCGCACCTTGATGCAGCGCGCCACCACGTTAGCGATGTACTCCTGACAGCTGCCCTCCAGCCCGTGAAAGATGAGGTTACCGTACTGCTCCACCTGGAGGCAAAGCAGGAGGATGAACATACGAGCAACATGATGCTGACAGGTCACAGGCATGAATTTTAAATTGATTCAAATCAGAGTCAAGCTTCCTGTGACGCTGTGAAACATTTAACTCAGATTGTGGATTCAAACTGAAATGACACTCCTGCCTGTCCGGGCTCAGCCAGCAGGGGGCAGTGTAGCTGTAGTGCTCCATCCTCTGTCCATCGCTTCATCTGCCTCTCTTTCTCCTTCCCCAGCCTTCTAGCCTCCATCCATGCTTTTGAGCATCTTACTCATCTAATCCTTCCTCTGTGTGTTGTGTGTGTGCTTACTAGGCGGACGTAGTTGTGCAGCAGCGGCAGGGGGAAGAGGGATTCCAGAGCCAACTCATCCAGACAGCATTCAGACAGGCCTGTGGAAAAAACCAGACACGGTTCACATAAATGAATCCTCCAGTTCGCTCAATGTCGGGAACCATGAGCCACTCCCACCTTCCAGTTACATCACACAGAGGAGCCTCAAGGTGCCCTTGCTCTAACACTGCAGAAAGTCAACTCGCATTCAACAGCTGTTTGTCCTCGGGTCTCTTTTAGAGGTGTTTTTCCTTCATTATTATTTGTAATATTTTATTATTATGAAAATAGCAGCCTAAGGCCGTCTGTGCAGTAATCACGCTGTCTAATCAGCGTGTTGACGCTACCTGTGAGGTGGACGGATTTTTAGGACTGTGTCTGAATCCTTCCTTCAGAGACAGTAAATAATTGATTGTTTCGACGGCTTTTACAGCAGTAATGGATCCACTGTAGCCAGAAGCCTGTGAATACTGCAAGCAGAGAAATCTTCTGACAGAAAATGGTCAGCGAGACCGTGAGTAAGACCCAGACAAGGGCGGGAAAAGATGCCAAGAGAACTGATCGATCGGAGAGAGACTGCGCTTCATCGCGACGCTCGTCCTGCCAAACTATCGCTCAGTCATATTATTCCCCTCCGCCTCAGTGAGAGGAGAGAAACTAGCTAAAGCCATTCACGGAATGGATGCAGCAGCAGAGGCAGAGGCAGGCAGCGAAGATTATTCCCCCAACTGTGGAGCGAGAGCGGCTGCTGCTGTGAAACATCCATAATCATTAACACTGGAGTTTGCCTCCACGTCCAACAGCGTGAAACTATTATTTTCATTTAGATGCGGCTTGAAAATGTTTCCATAAAAAAGGCACCTAATCAACACTGGAGCCTAGAATCTTCATTAGCACGTAATTATCATCACACATGCAAGACTCCAATATGAAATATGCAAAACTGAAGATTATTGTTTAGTCAAACTTCTCATTGTGAGAAGCAGCATTTGGCTTCGTCTCTGCCTCCTGTTGTGCGGCTCAGATCCGGTACATCGCTGCCCACGCTGCAAATGCATCCAAAGTGATTCGAACGACCCTTTTATCCACCAAACGGCCTTTGTTATAGTGACGGGGCTCTGATTCTGGTGTCGGCCCAGGGCTGAGCGAGCGAGCGGCTGCCAGTTTTGTACCTTTTAGGCGGATGGTGATGCACTGACTGAGCGGCTTCCTGACCAGATCCCAGGGGGACAGGGGCAGCTCCTGACCTGGCAACCACTCAGTGTCTCCTGGAAGAGAAAAGCACGAGCATCACGCAAACGGTTGTTGTACAAAGTGTAGCTGAGCCCAAATGTTCCACAAACACACAGAAAACCGTCCTTTTACAGAAACAACAACCATATGCAGAGACTATGCATAAAATATGAAGCATGCATAAATTATATTGAGCAGAGTGAAGAACAAGAATCACACTTGAAATATGTAAACATATTTGTTATTTATATTATTACATATTTTTGTATTGTAACTCTTGGTTTGGCTCCTCATTCATTTTAAATATGCAGACTAAAGCCACCTGCTAATATTTGACTGAGCTTCCACCGTGACCTCAATAACAATAAACATATGGTAGAATATCAGCTTTCTGACAGCTTCAACTTGAAACTGAGACGTTCTAACACAGTGACGACAGCAGACGCCATTTTCTCCCAAACTGGCAGCTTCCCCACTTCACCCCTCTACCTCCCCCTCCCATCTCATCCATTATGCATCTCTCCAATGTGTTCTTTCATCATAATCCCCCAAAACACACAAACACAACAGCTTCGTCAGACGAGGGTGAAGAACGAGGCCAAGATGAGAAGTCACCGATGTTTGACGGCAACAACATCGATTTTCAGTCTAGGACCCACACGTAATTCTACGACTGAACTACTGCTGAAAGCCTTGACCTGTTGTTTGTCTACAACAGGTCAAGGCTTTCAGCATCCAGACAATGTCTGGAATGTAGGAAAGAAAGTAAGAAGGCGGTGAAACTTGGAACTGCACTGTCGTCACCTAATGAAAACATCTGGTGAACTAAAACAAGAAGAGGAGAACATCTGCATCCTTTTCATTCAACACGAACAGCTGCTGCGTTAGAGCTCGAACCTCTGTGACCTCTGCAGCCTCACACGGACTTAAACCTTAAAGGTAAATCTGTCAGGTTTACATTTTATAATAAACTAGTTAAACAGAGAAACAACAAATGAACGGAAAGAACTCCTGCCAACATTATCTTGCTCTTATCACAGTCAGGTGCTCTGGGTCAGTAACCTAACAACAGGCCAATCAAACATACGGAACAATTAGCTTCCCTTTGTGTTCGCTGTTTTCAAGAAGGGGTTCATCAGGAGGAAAAGGAGCGAATGTCGGACAGATGAACGGGAAACCAAAAAAGACAGCAAGGCAAACAGGCCTCCTCACCGATAAGGACGGAGGCGATGCTGGCGGGACCGAGGCCCAGCGGGGGGCGATGCGCCTCCTCCCTCCCCGTCTGACAGTGGCCACAGAGGATCTGGAGGTGGGAGGCGAAGGCCTGTGTGAGCACGGCGCCCAGCTGAGCCCAGCGCATTGAACGGTCCACCGACACTCTGCCCAGCACCCACAGGCTGCCGAGGCCTCCCTTCACCTCCTCCTCCAAGGCCTCCACTGGACACATGGCCCCCGCTCCTCCTCCACCTGAACCCTGGAGATGGACCAGGACCCAGTACGAGTCTGAAGGACGGACAGAAATAATGCATTTCAAATACTAATAGAACTAATTACAGCAACGTTCTAACCCTTTCCTTGATTTTAAATATAAGAACCACCCTTATAAGACCAATATATCTGTGAATCAGACTGTACAAATGTTTAAAATGTTGTAATCGGTATTAAATTAGTTTGACTGATTGATTTATCACCGTGACGACCATGTCCTGATTCCCACTGGAATGAAGCTGACACAATCAGATGGTATCAGAGGTTTGATTTCATTAGAGAGCAGAACCGATGGGTCTAAACGGGAGCCATCACTCACAGAGGTTCTCAAGAAGATCTTTGCAGTCGTCTGTTGCCACATCGTGAATGGTGCGATTGCACTTGTCCCTCCTCTCTATGTCCTGCTCACTGTGGCTGCAGAGCACCTCCAGACACTCCTACGGGTCACAAGCACCCAACAACAGCGTTTAGAGGTCGGCCATCACGCAGAAACCCCCGCTCCAATTACTGCTCTTCATTAATATTCACGTCAGGCGTAATCACCGTGCTGGACGTTAGTGGGACAGAGTGGGCTGTGTGAGGGAGCCCATAAACTCCCACTAACGGTAGAGGACAGAAAAGCTTTACATCAACATGGTGTCCGTCTGTTGGTTGGTAAAGTGCGATCATGGCTCCATCAATGTGTCACGAAGCCAAAACAACTCGCTAAAGCAGGCAGAAAAGCTGGTGAGACACGGGTGAGCGTTTCCCACCTTGAGGCCCAGGGCAGCAGCCATGTGAGCGGCCGTCCAGCCGTCGCCGTTGGCCTGGTTCAGCAGGGCAGCAGGCAGCTCCGGGGTCACGCAGGGGTCGGCGCCGGTCCGGGGCCCGAGCAGGAGACGCAGCGTGTCCACGTGTCCCGAACGCACCGCGGCGTGGAGCGGCGTGCAGCCGTCCTGCAGAGACGGAGGAGGATCTGTATCATGTTCTAACGCCGCCGAGCGTGACTCTGCTTCGAGGGGCCGATTTGAACTGAATGTTAAACAGTGATTCAACCTTTTCAAACTGTCAGATTTTAGCATTTTTGATGAACGCTGACGTTCAGTTTTCTTAACACGGTGCTGAATAGATCCAACTCCCTGACTGTGCTGCTTGATGGTGACCCACTTCTGAGCAGCACTAAATCCTGACGTTTGACCCAACATACTGTCCCACACTTTTCAGGCGTCTAAAAATACTCTGCGCTGAAGAGGTCGGGTACGCGACAGAGGCCTCGGCGGCTCTGGCTCAGGAGGGAAGCCGGGCTAAATGTGGAACAAAGAGGGTAACCAAATATAGGGGATCATCACACGTTACCATGGTAACCAGCAGACTCCTATGGTAACCATGGAGACCCAGATAGATTTACTGTAGTACCCATAACATGAATTAACCCCGAGATTCTACTCCAGCATGAAGGAGTTGATTCAGTGATTTCATCTCTGGTTCATTTGATACACATCCTACACAGAGTAACACATTACTTTTAATAAACAGTTATAATATACTCACTGTGCTAATTGATGGATTATAATATTCTTTTCATTAAGGGAAGATTTGTCACCCATATTATTTACATGGCAAACTACTTTTGTACATTTTATTAGTGTGACTTCAAGTTTAAACACACCTGTATGATTCATTTCCTGTTTCCTAATAATTACGTCCTCAGACTTACGGTGGCGGTGCACGAGCGGTCGGCTCCGCAGTTCAGCAGGACCCTGACGCAGTCCAGCCGTCCCGCCTCGCAGGCCTGGAACAGGGCGGTCTGTCCCCCGGACGCGGCCGCATCCACAGCAGCTCCGGCAGCAAGAAGCAGCTCCACACAGCTGGAGAGCAGAGGGGCAGCGTTATCACCTGTCACCTGAAGGCACCACGCAGCTCCCACAGCGTCAGCACAGGTAGAGACACAAACACGCAAGCGGACAATGGAGTGACATACAATTAAGCCGGGGCCGTAAAAAGCAGCTGTTCAGACATTAACCAGGCCTCCGTGTGTCATACAGCAGGATCATGTGAGGAGACGTGATCCTGTCTGAGTCATGACCTCTGAAAAGCTGTTAACCCCAGAAAACAAGCCCTCGCTCTGTGCGTCTCTTTTGCATGTCCCCGCTCTAAAAATACCACAGTGATCAGATATTACAACACTGCACATTCCCCAGCTGGTCCTGGACATCTGTGTGTTTTGGCAAGCGTGGACACACACACACACACACACACACACACACACACACACACACACACACACACACACACACACACACACACACACACACACACACACACACACACTGTGGCTCCAGGCTGGGATGTATCCACCGACACATCAGTATCAATGTGTGTGATCAGTTAATGACATCATTCACTACAGTCTGAGTGGCTTACAGGCATCGCAGTGCATTCTGGGTGATGGCATCACATGGTTGTGCTGATGCTAACTTGTGATCTGTTTGACTTTTTTCATTTAAGCTTTAGCAGATTTCCTTCTTTCCTAAACCCTCTTCTGGTGCTCGAACCAACACCAGCCTATTAAACCTTGGTGTGGATGTGGTGCTGAACACTCAGGTAACCCTTGGGGTGTGAACTCACCTGCTGTGGCCGTGGGCGGCAGCCAGGTGTAAAGGTGTGAATCCATTTTCATCCGAAGCATCAGCAGGCGATCCTGACGACAGCAGCAGCTTCACACAGTCTGACGGACAAACAGAAACCAGAGGTGCTGACACGTGACATCATCAACCACCATACACTGGGGTCTTGTTGCCATGGTTACACTAGGTGTAGCCGTAACGGTGCTGTAGGTGAAACTGATGCGAGGTGACGTGTGAATGAGCGCTGCTGAGCGGATCATTTGACTCACACCTGGTTGGATCCTTCGTTTTCCACACACTCAGTGATTTACAGAAAAAGAGAAGCAGCCTGTGGAGGACTGTGTCGTCAGAACCGCTGTCCTTCAGCTGCATTAGTCATGTTCATGGATCAGCGCTCCTCATCTGACAGCGCTCCTCATCTGAAGGCTCAGATGCTCGTCCGGCCGGCGTCGAGCATCTTTGTTCTCTCTCTGTTCCAGCTGCTGCTCAACAAACGCTGCCGGTGCCACTCGCGTTTTGGGGGATTAGCTTCCTGAATTAGTTGAAGCGTTTGGGATTAGGCTGATTAAGACATGAACGCAACTCAGCCGCACCAGAAGAACCAACTGACCCAGTTTTGTGAGTGCAGCCTCGCTTTTACACCCATCCTCCATCTGCTCTGATGCCACGCTGGCCCTTCACGCACCGGAGCTGGTGCTTTCCCTTTGAACCATACGATTGTGTGTTCGTACTGACGCAAGACGAAGACTCTGTTCGAGCCTGCACAGTCAGTTGTGAGGCAAAGCTGCTTGACTTCACCTCTTGACGACACCGAGCTGCAGGAGAAAGTCTCCTAATCAGCCACACACTGAGCACTAACGCACGACGTGTTATGAAATAGACCACACAGCCTGTGTTACAGTAAGACAACAGTTTTACCTGTGTGTCCGTTCTGAGCAGCAGCAAACAAGGCAGAGGTTTGGTTGTGGTTCTGGTAGAAGAGGTGGTCTGGGTCAAGGTTATCGGGCTTGTTCTCCAAGGCGGTGGTAGAGGTGGTGTTTGTAGGCGTAGAGGTGGTGGTGTTGGCGGTGATGGTCGGGTCTGGTTGGTTAAGCAGCATTGACAATAAAGTGACATTTCCCTGGGAAGCAGCATGGAGGAGCCGGGGGATCCCGCCGTCCAGGGCAGCAGGTCCACCACCGCTTAGAGAAGAGGCTACGGAGGGACACCAGCCTGCAGGAGGGAGGAGGAGCAGGAGCAGCACAGGTTAGAGCAGGAGGACGGGAGCGGCTAGAAGTGCTGACGGGGGGTGACAACGGGTGAACGGGGGCGGAGGGAGCGAAGCACAGCGCCGTTACAAATCCACACACACTGGAGTTCAGCCTCTTTTGTCTGAGCCACCACTGCAGGTAGAGCTCGGGTCAGGCTGGTGGTCAAAGGTCAAAGTTCAAACCAGCAAGTTGATTTGTTCTAGACCCAAAGGCTCATGAATGCTCAGCCCTGGACGAAAGGCTGCTCACTGCTCACAGCATAGTTCTGTTTAATGCCTTGGAGTCTTTATTCCAGAGGTTTGTCAGAGCACGGAAACCTCTGATATGTTTGGTTTTATTAGACGGAGCAGCAGCAGCAGCAGCAGCTTGGACAAAAGAGTCTGTCAGATCAGATTAATGCTGAGATGACAGGTAGGACTCATCTCACAGGACACACACACACACAGACAACAAACAGACCAACAGTTGAGGCCTGAAGACTCGTGAGTCGTGTCACGCTAAAGGCTGGAGACGTTAACGCTGAGGTAATTTTCAACTGTAAAGGATGATTTTGAAAATCAGCAGAAAGAACCAAAAGCAGAACAAAGCAACTGCACCACAGAATCAGGGACGTGGACGGGAGCAGTTATTGTGCTGGCGATTAGGAACCGCCTCCAAACCACATCTGGCTGCTGCTGGTGAGATTAAAGTCTGGCTTGAAATCACAGAAGTGGTGGATGTCAGTATTTTAATCCTGCTGAGACGCACCTCCGACCTTTAGCGTATCACTCAGAGGAAAAGACTATTATACTAATTATACTCCTCCACCCGGATGATGTCACCACAGTCTCAAGAATGAACTTGGTGAGATGGTCGAGGTCGAACCCACGTTACAGTTATTGAGAGGAAAACAGCAGAGGCCCAACAGAGCACAACAGGACATGACGAGATAAACATACAGTTTACACAAATGATGATTTTTCATATGAGCAGCACAGAAGCAGCGAGGACAGGACAGGAGGTCAGTGGGATGAGTGACGGCATGCTACCGGTGGATGGAAGCAGGGAATGGCAGGAGAGAGCAGCCTCTGGCATCAGCTTCAGAAAGGACAGGGGTTACTGGAAGGAGGCCTCCCAGCCCACGTGAAGACACGAGGGCAGAAACCAGCGGTTTGCCTCAGTTTACCCGGAAAAGCCTCTTCTGCTCTGGGAAAACTAGCCTCAATGCTAACAGTGTGCAATGTGAGACAGTGGGTGCCGTTGAGTGGAAAGGAGCCCAGAGGGACGACAGGAGGACGAGGAGGAAGAGACAAAAGTAAAGAGAGGAATGGACAACGCAGCTGACCTCTGTGCTACACACTGTGCTGCACCCTGAGCTCTAGGCTAAGCTTGGCTGAGCTAAGGAAAGACAGCTGAAGAAGAGAGGCAGTGGGGAGATGGAGCACGGAGGAGCCCCTTTACCTGATGCTGTTGCCATGGGGCTGCCCGCTGACGCACAGGGACTATGGGAGGATGGAGCACTAACGGAGGAGGAGGTGGGAGGGGGGTTTATGGAGGAGGGGCTACTGACAGCGGTGGCAGGGATGATGACTGTGCATGCTGCCGGCTGCCTCTGAGGGCCCCGGCCGGGCCCCGCGGAGCGGGATGAGAGGCAGGCACCCACCTGAGAGGCCGTCAAGGCTGGGACCAGGTCCAGGGCAGGTTTGGGCGGCAGCTGGGGCGTGGCCGGTTTCAGCCCAGCCCCAGAGGAGCGGCTGCTGTCCCCTACCACCTTGATTGGTGGATGAGGAGGGGAGGGGGTCTGGGAAAGCCCTGGCTTTTTGGGAGGGATGGGAGGAGGGTTTCCCCGGTCGATCCTGGCCACCGTGGGCGACTTGAGGCCTATGGGGTGGCTCAGGCGGCTGGGAAAAGGGCCTCCCTCCGAGGCCGAATGGGGCAGGCTGGGACGCAGGGGTCCGGCGCCTCCTGCGGGGGGGCTGGTGAAGCGGGAGAGAACCTGTGTGACCGTGTGACGGGCTTGCTGTTTGGCGGCAAAGTTGTCACGGTTGGTGGGAGAGAGGTCTCGAGCTGGAGGACTCTGGGAGGCTGTACCATTTTGGTCCTGTTCCTGGAACTTATAGCGAGCTGCCTGGACCCGGGGGCTGACCCCGGCGGGCAGGCTGTGGGAGACCTGGCCCTCGGCGCCATTCTCCGCCTGTGCCGGTCCGGCCGGACTGCTGTGGACGACGCCCCGGCCGGCCGTCTTTGGCAGGCTCAGGCCCACATAGTTGGCAGAGGCCAGTTTGACCGGTATGGTGAGGGGGCTCTTCTTGGGAGCCTCCGCCTCGGGAGGAGGCAGGTCCGTTTGGCACCAAGCTGTTCGAGAGCTAACGGGCTCTGTGGCTACAGACACAGACGTGAGCGCCTTGGCTTTGGGCGGCGCGGGTTCTGCTCCGGCGGCAGCGGGTTCTGCGCCGGCGGCAGCGGGTTCTGCGCCGGCGGCAGCGGGTTCTGCTCCGGCGGCAGCGGGTTCTGCTCCGGCCGCAGACTCCTTCCCGTCGCCCCGGTCAGTCCTGAGCCGCTCCACCTGCTGCCGCAGGCCGTGGGTCTCGGCCTCCTCGCGGCCCAGCCTGGCGCGCAGCTGCTCCCGCTCCGTGTCGAACTCGGACAGCTGTTTCTCCATCTTGGCCTCCATCTGCTGGCTCCGCTGCCGCTCGGCGCCCAGCTCCTCCTGCAGCCGCCCGGAGGCGCGGCTCTCCTCGTCCATGCGGGCCTGCAGCTCGTCGAAGCGCTGGGACTCCTCCACGACCCGCGTGGCGAGCTGCTTGCACTCGCGCACCAGCATCATCACGATGTGCTTGTTCTTCTCGCGCTCGTCCTTCAGCTGCGCCGTCAGCTTCCGATGCTCCTGCTCCAGACTCTGCAGCTGCAGCTTCTCCATCTCCAACTGCAGGACGCAAAACACAGTCAGGGACGAGATCCCAACGCGGGGTGTCCACATCTGAGCACACTTAGAATTCAAACATGCACCAGCAGACATTTGCACGAGCGGACGCCCAGTTCACCTCTTCATGCGGGTGGGTTCCGCCGCCCGGCCTCTATATTTGGAGCGCTGCTGCTATTGTTAGCTCAGAGTTGGCTTCACAGAGGGTAACAGGGCTTAACTGGGGCTCTCCACCCAACTGCCAGAACACTGTCGCTCTAACAAGCTTCAACCCCTGTTACCCCCATTACCCCTGTCCCCAATGAGAACCCCCCCCCCATGGCCGCCTCCGCTCCTACACATCAGGGAGTACGTGTCACCACCAGCCGATGCCGAGGGAATGCCAGTTGTTACTCAGAAGGAGGTGCTACGACTAGCTGCTAATTGGCAGAGGATTATGTCTGCAGCGAGTCGGTCTAATGCTGTGATGGTGGAGACAGAGCAGACAGCGTTCACTGAGGGTAAACGGCCTCAGGACGTTTTATTTCATCAGGAAACAGTTCCGTATCTGCTCTATGCTCTCTCGTAACTGCCTCCATTACAGAAAGTCAGGCTGTTTCACTTTCCCAATCCAATACAGGGACTTAAATGACTTCAAACCAGGCTGTCAGCAGAACATCAGGGGTTTTATTTTCCTCAAGGAAAAGCTTCCCAGCAGTTGTTAATTCCTAAGTCAGACTGACGGAGGGACGCGACATGTCTCCTCCGTCTTCCTTGTTGCATAAAGTTCCACAGTGGAATAAATTTCTGTTGATGCTTCGGTAATTATGCATCATCCAAGACTGTGTTAGTCTTTTTTAAAAACTCTTTAAAGCTCCAACTCTGATGTGTGCGAAGAAGCCGCAGTGGAGGATGCAGGCGAAGGAGGCGCCTTCTGGACTATTTTAAGAGGAGGGAATTTTAGCACCAGCGGCCGTGACCTTGCTTCCCAGTTCAGGCACAACATCAACAACACGCAGGCAGCATGTTTACCCACAAAACCAGAAGTCAGTGTCACTGGGAGTGCTTCTGCTGCATCAGGGTGAGGGGGTGGAGGCCGTCCTCTGGGCTCATGACTGATTCATGGAAGAGATGAAGGGGGGGGGCTTCATCATGACTATAAACTGATTTCAAGTGTGTTACGTACAAGTGCCTGCCGCCTTCAGCCTAAGACCTCATGGATAATTCAGCGCCTCAGTCACAAGAGGCCAACAGGAGCGAGAACGGATGGAGGATAAAGATAGAACAGACCAGGCGGGTGAAACTCTCTACCCAGCAACCACAGGATCCCCTCAGTGCCTTCAGCAGCGCTGGCTCGCTGGTCAACGTTAAGCCAGACGGGGCCGGACCCAGTGTGATTTATCACCGGGTGTTTTTGAGGGGCCACTTCTCGCTCACATGACGCCGAATCTACATGGGCAAGCGATGAGGTCTGTCTGGAAAAGTTACATGTAGCGTCGGCCTGGCATCATTCAATAGACTAAACTAACCAATATAAACTTTACTAAAAGTATATCCTGATGTACTGTACAGAAATACCCAACATGCATCCTGGTGGGTTATGACAGCAAACAAAGCAGCATCTAAAGTGGCCACAAGGAGGTGGAACTCTGCTCTAATCTCTCTCTCAACTGGCAGAAGCACAGCTGTAAAATCTGTAGTATATTCCTCAACGGAGAGGAGAGAAGTGGGACAGAGCCACGGCGGACATCTGGCTGCCTGCTTAATCCTACAGAGACCTGAGGCAAACACACACAGTCAACCATCAAAAATAGAAATGATACACCAGGAACAGACAGGTCCCACTCGCCCACATTCGTTCAGGGGCCATTCATTTCAGGTCACTTAACCCCTTATTAGGAGCCGCCGAGTGGGAAACTAAGCTTCCACTTGAGATTCCAGCTTCAAGATCTCAGAAATTGAACAGGCTCCAAAAGAGGCAACCAGTCCACCCAATCCTCCCTCAGGTCCAAGCCTCCCCGCCTCCGGTGCCTCACCCTCTTCTGACGGCTCTCAGCAGCAGCCAGTTGGGCGGACATGCGCTCCTGCATCTTCCTGCAGTGAGCCATGACGGCCTCCAGGACGGAGATGGGGCTGGAGCCCAGGGGCCGCCGCTCCTTGTCTCCTCCGGGGACCCCGCATTCGAAGTCCCTCTGCAGCGCCAGGAAGGGGTCGGTCAGGCTGTAGTGACCATAGCGCTCTTGGAGAAACACCTCCTTCCTCTGAGCCTGGAGGAAGAAGAGACGAGAAGCGTTAAACAAGCCACATCACAGGCCTCCTCCAAGAGCATCCAGAACACAGCATATCACTTAAAAAAAAGCCCACCCACATCTGGCACAGCTGCACAGAGAGGAGAGCACGGATGTGAAACTAGGCGTCGCAGCCAGACCACTTATCAGGGAGTAAAACGTGCTTGTTTTAACACGACGAGCCTCGACCGACTGCAGCGCTGAGAAATCCCTCCACTGCACAGATGCAGCCTCTCATGTTCATCATGCTTCTTGCTGCTTTGACTTAGAGGGAATGTAAACAGCAGATGAATCGGTCGACAAGCTTTCCAAAGAGCACATGAACGCAGCATCCTGGTCGTGGCAAAACAAAAGAGAGCCAATTTAGCCTGTGCTCACACACCACTGTATGCGCCCACTGTTTAGAATGCAGGACCAGGATCACAGGATCAGTTCCAGCAGCTCCCTTCAGGCTTTTAGTTCCAAAATATAAAGTTTGAACTGAGACGCAGAAGATGAGGCTTCAACACCGACAGAAGGATACGAGGAGAAGAGGCTCGCTACGATACCGAAATATACGGAATACGGAGCAACAGGAATCACCAGAGACCTGGAACGTAAAGCGTGTGTTAAAGATAGAGAGGTGTGTGATTCATGTCTGTCTGTAGAGGGAGGCACATTAACAGGCACATTTAAACCAAACGTGGGGGTGGGAAAGAGACAAAGAGCCGCAGGACTGACAGATAGCAGGGACAAAGAGGGAGAAGGTGTCGATGCTTCGCCAAAGAAGGAGACGGACCTCGGACAGTCAAACACAGCAGAGCGAAGACTGATGCGAATCCTGAGAAGACTGAGGCAGCAACTGTGAGTGGGCCAATGTAAACAGCACAGAAGAAAGGTAGGAGTGTGCGCACGATGGAGAGAATGAGATTCACAGCGAGAGAAACTGAAACAACAGGAAAACAGACGTGGATGAAGCTAGAAGCAGTTGATCTGGTGTCGGTTTGCTTAGTAATTAACCCACAAGGACGTCGTTTCAGCTCTGAAGCTCAAATATCCAACAGCGGTGAAGGCAACACCTGAAGGAAATCCACCCAGTAAATAATCACACCATTGACTTGATCAACGGAGGCCGAATGCAGCTCTTCTCTGTAAAAGTGTTAATACTCTAAATATTACGATGCTGAGTTTTGAGACAAACAACTGCTTTTCACAACAACTAATTCTTCCTGCATCTGCTACAGGCATCAGATGATGCAACTGTAGGAAATTCACCTGCTGTTGCAGCCATGAGCTTCTTCAAACATAGGTTTAAGGCCGAGCATTATTAGCGCCAACCTCTACGGTCGGCTGCAGTGGAGGTGAGCGGGTTCAGGGAGCGCAGCCAGACGCGGACACGGCTGGAGGAAGAGGAGCGGCGAGAAGCACAGCCGCGCTGAACACAATCAGATGAGTCAGAGCCGCGTGAACTGAAGTCTGCCTGGATCCATCAGCGCTGTGAGAACAGGGCGTCATCACGGCGTCCAGAGAAGCTCTACTGCACAGGTTGGACAGCGTGAGCACACATACGTTAGGGCTGGAAGCTCCGTCAGCGACAGGAAGCTGTCCGTGAGTCCAGCCGCTCGCTGCCCGGAGCCTCGGATCAGCACATCCCGTCGGCCGCTGTGCTGCCGCGGAGCACGGGGCCTATTGACGTATCGACCTCTCCCTCTGTGGGTTCTTGTTTCTGCCTCACGGGGTCGGGTCAGTGTGCAGTGGACATCACTCCATGTCCCTCACTTTATCAGCGCCTTGCTCAAGGACACCTGGCACATTCAGCCTTGTTTCCATTCAGCATCTGACGCGTACAGAAACAAAGACACTGAATCGCTGTGACGCCTCCTCTGTGCAGACTTTTAGTTTGAAAGGACATCACTGCTTCCGGTTTTTGGGTGCGTTTCAATTTCAGGATACATGTGTGCAGAATTCACACTCAGAGCATCCACGTTGCTGCAGCTTCTTTCCACGGTAACGACCTGATTCCTACGTTTTCTAGGTCAGCGCAGACTTGTTTTCTGGGCTGAGGATAGATTTCAGCATTTTGCTGTGGTGGTGAAGGACCGACCAGCGTGTGCCTGTCGTCCAGCAGGGGGTGGTTTCAGCTCTGGGCCCAGACCTGGAGAGGATGACAGGAACCCTGAGGCCATCTGCCCCTGACACACACACACACACACACACACATACACACACACACACACACACACCCGTCTCACGCCAGCAGGCGTCCTCCCAGTTCATCAGTGAGCTGCGATGTTCCAGTGACGGTTAAACTCGAAGCACACGACGTGGAGATGGTGTCACAGACATGCAGGGTTCAGTGGGTCTGCAGGCTCATAAAGCATCAGTGAATCAGCCGCGTATCTGACAATGAGCGAGGGAACATCCTACACTCAGTGACCTGCAATCACAGCGAGTTTCACTCTGCTGGAAGCATTTAAAACAGGAGAACGGATTGAATTTGATGAAAGGAAACGGTCGACACAGGCTGAGCCACGAGCAGAGGAGAGACTGATGAGGATGAGGAGCTGGGAGGAAGGAGAAGCAGACGAGGACGTCTCCTCCGATGGGCCGAGTTTACGCCTCCAGTGTCTCTGAGCCCGAACGGCACCAAACGCATCATAATGCATTTCAAGCAACAGTTCAGGCCACAAAACTGTGGATTCCTGCCCGTAAATGGCTCTGGACGTGACTCGTGCTGGTGAAGCAGGTCAGCTGCATGTGTGAGTGGAAACGCCCGGGCCGAGGTTCACATGGACCACAGGTGTGGTCCATGTGAACCACGTGTAACCACGTCGTAACGTGTGAAGCACGTTACGAAGCCAAAGCTTCCTGTTTGCTGCACAGATGACTCATGGCCGTCGTACTGTACATGCTGTAACCACGGTAACGAAGCCAGTGTTCAACAATCAGCCTCAGTGGGAGCGATTCCAAAATCCATCACTCATGCGTCTGTGGCTGGTGGTGGTGGTGGGGGGGGGCTGTTGTGTTGCTTGGGGTGTCAGTGCCGAGCTGACACTGCTCCACATCGCTCTTATATAAACACAGAGGAGACGACGCCGGACCGGAACCGTTGGCTCCCAGCACTGATTATACTGTGATTCAGCTTGAAAAGGTCAAAAACTCAGCAAACACCAAGAAAGTAAAAGATCCGTTTGCACAGTATTAGTTTGTGATTATACCTCTGCCTCATTTTTAAACAAACCATATATATAAAATAAATAATAGGATGAAATTCCGCCACTGGAGGAGATGGTTCTAATGTTCTGGCCCCATAGAACCAAATCACAGCCTTTTCATTTCTCACAGCTTCAGACAGAAACCCGTGTGAAGGGTGGAGCCACTGCTTTGGATCAAATCAGGGTCAGGTGTTCCTAATAAAGTGCTCAGTGAGTTTATGTACCATCGTGTGGGCTCTTAGTGTGTTACTAAGCAGAAAAGGCCTAAAGTGGTGATATTTTTACCCAGAATTCCACTCGGAGGCAGTTTTATCCGCTCATATTTAATGAGCTCAGCTGACGGGCTCAATGAAAGTTTGATGAAGACCTAGATACGGTGCATCCACACACACGCACACAGAAAGGCATGGCAATGCAAACACGCTATAAACCCACATCCTCACAGCTTCTGGCCAACTTATCTGCTGCTTACGATCTAATGAGGAGTAATCCTCATGTGAATGAGCACAGAGACCCACTTTCCGCTGCCGTGTGACGTGCTCTCCCACCTGAACAGAGCTCGTTTTCATCTCTAATTGCAGGAACCTGTGGACAGAAAACCCCAGTTCTGACCTGCGCCTCTGAAACACTAATGGACCGACCTCGTGCACATGCGCCGCGGAGGCTCCAGTAAAGCGACGCCCGCGGCTGAGCTGGTGATTTAGAAACACAAGTGGAGTTTCACATCGGAGCGAGGCGAGCGCACAAACGAGCACGGAGCGTGACCTGCAGCTGTGACGGCCACAGAATGAGAGTCAGCTCCTTACAGCCTATTTTTATCCTGAATGCCACAGTAAACCAACGCAGGCCTGCTGCTTGATTAAACCTCAGAGTCCCTGTGGGCACGAGCACAAAAAGCCCTCCCAACATCTGATAGGCTGCAAGTGTGTTTATTACCTCCTGTGTGTGTGTGTGTGTGTGGGGGGCGCAGTCGTGCGCATGCATATCCATTTTACAGATTTAATGTGTGTCAGTACTTTAGATCCAGCTGATTTAAACACGTGCTGGAAAACAACACACATACAGTACACACAATTCTGCAAATACACACTGATCTACGGACAAATCATAAGAGGTTTATTGCACAAAATGAGAGGAATAATCAATAGTTACACACCCACACACACACACACCATTACATGTAAACACGCTCATGCTGCACTCAGGCTGATTGTGTGTATTACCAGCAGCTTGGCAGGAGAGGCAAGATAAATACACCAGAGGGCCGGTTTCCAACAGCGCTCTGATATCACACATGAGTTAAAAATCACAGAGCTCAGCAACCCTGGACACCTGACCACACACACACACACACACACACACACACACACACACACACACACGTATCACAAACAAAGACAAATATAGATTGGAAAACAACACTGCGATGCTCCAGGCAGGAAATCAAATTGTGAAACGGCCACAGCAGTCGTTCACGATCGCATTTCACCAGTTTACCAGAAATTATACTTTTGGTCGACAAAAAAACAAACATAGGAAGTCTGGAAGTCTGTGAAGAGGCCAGAGGCGCCACAGGTTCAAGCCCAACGGAGCTCTAAGGTTGTGGCTGGAGGTCAGATTTGGTCAATGTAAAACAACTAGAGCAGCAGAAGCTTCATGTCCACCAATGATCAGTCAGTGCTTGAGCATCAGCTCAAAGCGCTGCAGCACGTCATCATAAGGCCCACACACACACACACACACACACACACACACACACACCCCGACGGCTCCTCCCGTCATGAAACCTCTAACGTACATACCGGCGCTTCCCATAAAGCCACGGCGCTGCCTCCTCCACCGCTAACAGCAACTCACAGCCGGAGTTAAAGCAGCCGGAGGCCCAGAACCGGGCCGGGCCGGTGCCGAAGGCCTGGGAACGGCCCGTTAAAGGCATCGACTCCACCACAGACCAGTGTTGGATTTGATGGATAATTTATCACTCAGGGTGTTTGAGGTTTTCTGGAACGAAGGACACAATGAACAGGAAACAGAAGCCGCAAGAAACAACTGCGACTGATCTGCTGCTTTATAAAAACACCAATATTTATTAAAACCTTAATAAAAGTTCTCTGACAACTAAACAGCTTATGGAGTCAGCTGATGTACATCAGCAGTGCATGTGTGCAGCTCTGAACCATGTTTTCATGATCAGACAGATAAAAGCCAACAAGCCTCAACCTGCTGTTTGACGCCGCCTCACACACGTATCAGCTTCTTCACCGTTTGTGTGGAGCCGCAGAACGACTTCATTCAGTCACTACAAGTGCAGACCGGGCTTCAGAACCGGCGCTGGTGCGGGTCCAGCAGCAGGTCCGGCCTGTGATCCACGCGCTGGCGCTTCATTAAACGCCTCCTCGCTGCTCGTGTGCCTTAATGGAACAGAGCTGCTGAGGCTCCTGCTGATCAGCAAGTCTTTAACCAGGAAACAAACGTGCAGAAATGGAAGCGTGAACAGAACCGGGCTGAATCAGAACCAGGAGGACGCCAGGAGAAGCAGCTTCATGCACAGACCTGCAACCAGTTACGTCCCTCCTTCATGCAACGCTTTAGTTTGGTCGATGGGGGAACACCTGCAGCCGCGCTGGCCAGCGGTTCTGTACGACCCAGTGCGTCAGGACCCGCCGTCCAGCGCCGGCGACTGGACCAACAGCTGACGCGCAGCAGCCTATTTTTACCTCCCGTTTGTGCTGATCCGACCAGAAATCGCCGTCAAGGTCGAGAACAGAGACCCAGTGTTGCTCAGCTGCACAAAGCGCTGGCTGTGTCCAGGCCCGACTCACGAGTTCCTCACCCACAGGTCACGACCTGCAGCGCCGCCGGGGGAGGCAGCCCGGCTCGGCCCGAACACAGCAGCACCAGCGTCACGGAGAGCATGGAGGGTGTGTGTTCGGGGCGTTGCCGTGGAAATGGCAGCAGACGGAGGCTGTGGGAGCCGCTGAACGCTGGAGATGTAATTGCTTCTGCTGCGATGCATTAATGTGAAGCCGGGAGACAGCGAGTCGTGCTGGAAGGAGCCGTGATCGATTAATGGCTGGAACGCTAAAAGGGGGCGGCGGCCTGTTATTCCCACGCTGGACCCGAGCGCCACGTGACCGGACCCTGGTTCTTCCTCCTAAACCTTCAGTCCTTCTGACTTTTCCACCAGCGTCTGTCTTCGCAGCCTCTCTCCTCCGCTCCTTCCTTTTCACACGTCGAGGCCCGTTTTCCTGTCACCATCTCGCACGGCGGCCGGAGCGATGGGCCGGTGCGAGCGGCGCTGCGACCCGTCCCACGTTCAGCTGGTGTTGGACTCTGGACTTGAACATTGAACCCACGTGCGAACAGCTGCAGGCTCAGACCTTTCACTGAGCCCTCTTCCTCTCTCTGCCTATTTTTAGGCTCTACTGGCTGAAGCATTACAGAAATCATTACAAGGCAAATCCTCCAAAGGAACAACCTGTGGAAGAAGAAATCTAGAAACGTCACACTCTGAAATCTAAAATGACTCAAAAGCTGTTGGTCCGAAAACTGCCAGAACAGAAGCTTGAAGTCAGATGCAACTGCTCTGTCTTTACAAGCAGAACGCTGCAGATGAAGATGAAGCCCCGCCTCTTCTCATACAGTACGTGCTACTGTAGTAAACACGGCCATGACGGCGTCTGCTGCATCGAACCACAAACCTCAAAATGCATCTTTTCTGATGCACGTTCATCTGCTTTGGAGCTTCTCCTGCAGCTGGAACTCCCACGCTCGTTTCCATCGCCTCCAGCGACGTCAGCGGCAGCGGGAGACGCGCAGGTTAACGGGCCCAACAGAACCGGACAAATATTTTTTCGTGTACAGAAGCGCAGACGAACAAAAGAGAATGAAAAGATGAGGAGAAAGAACCTGCACAATGAGGTCTGTCATATTTTTAGCGTTCCTTTCTGATGCACTCGCTCTCTATGGTAACCTGAAGTCGGCCACTCACAGCTGCTGCTCTCATTCTGCTCCAGCTGAACACCCACATTCTGCTAAATGGTGTGAGAGACACACACACACACACACACACACACACACACACACACACACACACACACACACACACACACACACACACACACACACACACACGCACAATTAGAGCCTCTCCGTGAGTGTCTGAGTGTAATGGAAGGCTGGGACAGAACACGGCGTCCACCACCAGTACTGTAACACTCACTATCATACGTTACAACTTCATTTTGAGGCCACCTGCTACTGGATCTAAGATACCTCATTTACACCAAGCCTGGTTTGGAGCCAGTGATTATTTTTAAAACATGTCTTCGCGTTCCGACGGCCAGCAACCAGCAGGAAACTGGGTCCAGACAGACATTAGGATCTTTGCTGGTCTGGAACCAAGAAACAGGAGGGATTCAGGCCTGAGCCTCTGTGTGGAGTCTGCGTGTTCTCAGGTGTGAGGGCGGCTGCTCCTCAACTGCATCGGATCAATGAGTTTAGACTGAACCCAATGTTCCCACAGCTGGACGTGATGACCTCAGTGAAAACAAAGCTAGCGCCGGTTCACCGGCTGCACAGGGTCACCCACGGCTGCATGAGGCCTCACCACAGGCGACGCCCCGGCGTCCCAGCAGGCCTGAGGCGCTGCCGCTCCAGGACCCAACGGCCAAATGACATCAGCATCAGGTCAGAGGTGGCAGCACCGCACGCTGCCGTTTGGCCACACGCTCACTTTGTTGTCAAAGTGCTGAGAGCTTTTGCTCCACTAATTCCTGCGTATCGCGGCGTGGACTATTTCGGTGCTCGCGTTACCATCTCGCCTTTCATTCAGCGGCTCATCACATGGAGCAGCCATGTGTGCGCGTGTGCGGGAGTTCAAGCGCTGACACTTTGAGCCCACATCAACCAGCGGCCGTGTCATCAGAGCAACTGCCCGAGAGAGAGAGAGAGGGCGAGAGAGAGAAAGGGCGAGAGAGAGAGAGAGAGAGGGCGAGAGAGAGAGAGAGAGAAGACGAGGACGAGGACGAAGAGGAGCCAAACTTTCTGCTTCTATTCATCATTTATCTCTGTGATCAGGATGCTTGTTTTCTGGCATAAGCATTCATCTTCTTTTGTGTGTAATATCTCCTACATATAAAAATCTTTATGCAAATGAAAAACATACAGAAAACTAAAAAGTGGTGGGTGGTGAGAGACGAGGTCAGCGGAGACGATGATAATATAAAACCTGATGAAAAAAACTAATTATAAAATCGAGAACATTAAAGCCTGTGTCAGATACATTAGATATTAGATACAGAACAAAATAAATAGGAACGTCTTCTCTCTGGTCAAGATAAAGGTGGAAATGCAGCGTGTCTAATTGGCGACTAACAGAATCCGACTCAAACTCAGACGCTATCTCATTCCCACTAATTGAGACACTGCACATCTCCTGTAGCCGCCCACACCTCGCTAGACTCGCTTACACGAGGCTTTTTCCTCTGAAGTCTCGGCCGTATCCCTATCGGAATCACCGATCAGCACTTCCCAGCTTGTTAATGAGGAAACAATTAGCTAATTAATCCATTAGTTAATGAACAGGAACATATTTATTTAAATACTGCTTTGGTTTTTGAAAGCTAGATCTCAACGTGCAGGTTTCCTGTGATCTGGTCTGAAAGAAATGACCTGTCAGAGAAACAAACGTATCAGATGTTCATTCAGCGGCTCGGCTCCCTCTGGGAACACCTGTGTTAAAGACACTTTAAGCACCGCAAGGCTCTTTAGATAAAAGCATCCACTGAGCAGGCCGTTATATAATTCAGTAAAAAGTGATGGAGAGATAGAGGTTGAAGTGTGAAAGAGGGAGGATGGAGAGACGGGATTAGGAGAGAACAGAGGGACCATGACCTACTTCCTGAGCACCTCAGCAATCGCTTCATTTCACAGTTATTTTGCATGTACAGTGAACACACACACACACACACACACACACACACACACACACACACACACACACACATCATGGGCGCATTAAATACACAAAATTAGGTTCACAAAAAACACAAGGAGAAATTCATAACATACTTGGATGCATCCAGAGAAAACATGAACCATAAACCACGGTTTCAGTTTATTTGCTGTAGCTGCTATTAAATCTGAGGGTTTTACTCTGCAGACACTCTGCTTTTTAAACATGAACATGAAACAGCAATTACATTTACTGGGCAGCACCATGTCAAAAAACATACTAAATTGACAGACGTGATGCTGCTGAGACAATGAGCTAAAATCCAGGAAGCTCAAACGACTCAGAACTCAACCCAAAAACAGACAGAATGTGTCACTGCACTTCTTAATATATGTAATCTGCTTCAGCTCTATGCATTATACATGTCAGCCATGCTCCTTCAACTCCAAGACAGCCCTGCTCCCCCCTGGGAGCGGACCCGTCTGCAGCTACTGACAGCACTTCAAAACCCATCCCACCAAAAATAAATAAATAAAAGGGAGCCTGTCATAAGAAACGGGGCCTCCAGAGACGGCCGGTAATGGGTCGTACCACTCTCCCTGAAACGGGGGACGGCGGTGGAGAGTAAAGATCCAGAGTCTTTTTAGCCTCATTCCTAAGTGGCATTTCAGTGGGTGGGAGTGAAACATGAGACTGAGAGCTTGTGAAGTGAAGGAGGGTCCGGGTTGGGGGTCTGGTTGCTAGGCAGCCGACAGATCAGCGCAGGCTTGTGATTGGCTTGTGTGTGTGTGTGTGTGTGTGTGTGTGTGTGTGTGTGTGTGTGTGTGTGTGTGTGTTTGTGTGTGTGTGTGGGGGGGGGTGTAGTCCAAGACGTGTATACTTGAATTTGCACCATGAAGAACAGAGAAGAACCATGTAGACAGAATTGCGTCTGCACTGTATGTGGATATGAACTTTGTGTTTATAAAAAAAATATCAGTCCAGAAATTAAAAAAAGAAAGTGATTTTTTTGCACAAACCAACATAAAACCGTCCGCCTTGACACTCTCAGTAAATATATTATAGCTCACATTCACTTTGTATAAAACCCGGCAAATACGTGATGTTCAACTAGAAACAAAAAGGTTCCTTTTTATTTGCAGGGTCACAAATGATGTCACACAACCCTGAACTGTGGAGCTAAAAGTCTGAACAAAGTAAATCAGCTTCTTGTGGTTTTTGGGAGTGCTTTGCGATTTTTAATATATTTCGGATTAGCGGTGCAGCCTGGAGACGAGATACCGTCGGGGAGAGAGAAATTCAAAGATTTATGTGAAAGGAGAACGACAGTAATGATGAGTAATGAGCTGCCACGGCGTCTATGCACACAGATAAGTAGAGAAACAGAAAGACGGAGCATTAAGTGATGGGACGCAAAAACAAAGATTTATGGGAACAAAAAGATCAACAGATACAGAAGAGCACAAACGTTAACGATTGCTTGTAGACGAGGAGGAGCAGGAGAGAAAAGCCCAGCAACAGGCCTTAAATAGCTAGATGGTCGGAGATAAAGTGACGATGGAGAAAGCCTGACGGCTCAGGGCATGTGTTGTGTTGAACTAAGCATGTATGAGCGCTGACAGCAGCTCCAGCTCTTAGTCATGCGCTGGATCACATGAGGCCGGTCCGTGAGGCCCAGCGCTGGCGAGTCTGTGCCGCTGGTCCAGTCCACCACAGACGCCCCAGCTCGCGGCGGACGCTGGTAGTAACGGGCGCTCCTAGCGGGCGCTCCTAGCGGGCGCTCCTAACGGGCGCTCCTAACGGGCGCTCCTAACGGGCGCTCCTAGCGGGCGCTCGTAGGAAGCGGGCGCTCGTAGGAAGCGGGCGCTCGTAGGAAGCGGGCGCTCGTAGGAAGCGGGCGCTCCTAGCGGGCGCTCCTAGCGGGCGCTCCTAACGGGCGCTCCTAACGGGCGCTCCTAACGGGCGCTCCTAACGGGCGCTCCTAACGGGCGCTCCTAGCGGGCGCTCCTAGCGGGCGCTCCTAGCGGGCGCTCCTAGCGGGCGCTCGTAGGAAGCGGGCGCTCGTAGGAAGCGGGCGCTCGTAGGAAGCGGGCGCTTCTAGCGGGCGCTCCTAGCGGGCGCTCCTAACGGGCGCTCGTAGGAAGCGGGCGCTCGTAGGAAGCGGGCGCTCCTAGCTGGCGCTCCTAGCTGGCGCTCCTAGCGGGCGCTCCTAGCGGGCGCTCGTCCACAGCGGCGCCGCCTCCCCGCTCCCTGAAACATTTATTGCCAGTGAAATCGGGCCCTTGAGGGATTTTCCCTCCATCTGGACTGAAGTAGAAGTGCCCATCGGGTGGAAACGTCCAGCGAGTTCGACCCTGCTCCTGTTATTGGACAGAAGAACTCATGAGGTCTTGGCTTTAGCCTCTGCTAGCTTGTTGTGCATGAATGCCAGCCATTATTGGGAGTTTGGTGGTTTCCATGGCCGTGGACAGACCTTGATAGATACATGAACGCTTCCTGACTGAGGTGCCGCCTCCTCGTGGCTTCTAAACGGAGCCTGGCACCGGACAATGGGCGACTTGTGTAGCCGTCGGCCGCGGCCATCGTGCGATCCCGCCGTCATTTGGCTAATGTGCTTCCCGCGCCTTTTCTTCTGCTCCGGGATGAAACCTGATATGGCAGCTCAGACGGCTTTAGTCACACGCTAATTAATCTGCAGCACCAAAGCCTTTTAACAACACCCAAATAATCAGCGTGCTGTTGCCAAGTAGGGGAGGTTTGCTCCAAGCCTTTGGTCTGGGGAGCAATAAAGTGGCACAGTTGGGGAATTGGTAACATGTAGATAACGAATGTGGAGTCGGGACCAGGACACGGCTGGGAGTTCACCTCCCTGTGTAGCTCTGTGTACCGGTGCCACCGTTTGGGCCGGTGCTGACTATTAAGGCTGTTTCGCTCAGTTTCAGGTTTGATTATTTTCGCTTTTCAAAGAGCAGCATTGTCCTGCGACATCGATAGCCCTGCAGCTGGCGGCCAGATGATGCTTTCCTTTGGGGCATTGGGTTTTGGGAGGAGCATGAGCGCGTCGGCCTAATCCTGCTTCACATCGTCCCTCTTTGTCCCAGATCACAGCGAACCTCCGCTTTTAACTTTCTGCTTCCTCATGCTCCATCGCATTCAAACTGACAACCTCAGCCTTTCGCCCTGGATCCACCTTTGCAAACCGGCTCTCTTTTTTACTTGTGTGCCTGCAGCCCCTGTTCCTCCTCCCGCCTGCCTTCGTCTCCCTCTCTCTCTCTGGGATGGGGTTTATCTGCAGCAGAACAAACGGGCTCATTGTGTTTGGTGAGAGCCGAGGGGGCGGCGGAGAAAAGGCTTATTTCACTCAACCTGGATAGGATGTCTATCCACGAGGGGGGACGAGGCCTTCAGGGACCTTATGCATGAGTGAGAAGTGGCAGTGAGGGTGGAACAGCTAAACCAAAAACACAAAGGAACAAAGACAAGGTGACGCCGTTGCACACACTGCCCTAAATTTATAGGAAGGGGCAGAACCCGGCCGGTGTGCAGCTCCCAGGCCGAGTACAGACTGCAGCACAGCAACAAGCAGACTCTGGCCTTTAAAGGCAGCTCCATTCCCTGCTTTGTGTCGATGGGTTAGACTTAATAAGGCTTCATGTGTCACTTAACATTAGATCAATCAGCATCTGAACAGCGTCCCCCTCTTTATAGTTCAGAAACTGAACCACTTGCACATCATGGGCGCATGAAGAATAACAAGCCTGAGACATAAATGTTGAAGTCGAGCTGGGCTCGTTCCAGAACTGCAGACACACAACACGCATTCTTACCCCTGTGGAGAAGCAGCAACCTTCAGGTTCGTCAGGACATAAAGGCACCACTACTGAGTAACAGAGCGGATCATGCTGACCATGAACCTGATAACCAGTGGCTCACTCAGCTCATTCAACAGAAGCAATTAGACAAAGTCTTCATGGGCATTCAATAAACCAAGCGGTGCCAACGCCGTTCTGGGTCAGAACGGAAGCTAATCATCGCATCTCCAGGACAAAATGCTGCAGTGTTAGCTGTGAGCTCAGCAGTGGATCAGTTCAGCGTGTTCTCCCTGGACTCACCCTCAGGGCTTCTATGACCAGGTCTCGAGCCTCCAGCTCTCCCTCCATGATGCTCAGCAGGGTGAGCAGCTCGGGTTTGCTCAGGTTATCCATGTTAAACTCGCATTTCTGCAACAGAGAAAAAAACACGAGAGTTAGATGGTAAAACAAGGCTTAAGCATCATACTGGTACCGCTTCGGCTTCGCTATAAATTCAGGCCCAGACATCTGAGCATTGAACACAAATCGTTCTCCTAACATTCCACACTGCAAATAGTAGAGAATCTACAATCAAACTACCTCTAAAACTATTGTTTTACAAGACACGAACCAGGACAATAATCTGTTCAACGATGACCACACACAATGTATTGCTTCAACAAGCAAGTAAAAAATCTAATTATGCTGGATGTCCTGTCCCACCGCTAAGCAATTAGGGTCTAATTACATTTAGCTAGGTCATTAAGCAGCGATTTGGTCAGTAGCAACTGCAGGGTAACGGCTAAAAATGAGTCTAATTGGGAGTGAACAGACCACTTCATGCACCCCCTCATGTCAATTAAAGCTCCTTCCTGTCTACTTGTAAAAAGCAAACCTGCTGGATGTTCTAGTCCGGTTCTAAAAGAAGAACCTCCAACTCCAGGAAAGCGCAAAGTCTCAACCTTTGACTGTATGTAGGCAGTCAGTCAATACTGCATAAAACAGGCCTGAACTGTAGCTAGATGCTTAAAATTTGACACTCGAGTCTAGTGACTTTCCGGTGAAGGCTATTGTTCTGATGGCAACGGTGTCTGGTTCGTCCACATTCCAAACCCAAGTGTGGAACTGTCCTGTGAAGGACTCTTAAAGCAAATGAAGCCAAAACCTGGTGGAAATGAGCAGTTAAACAGGTTCCCATCGCAAGGCCGAGGGACCAAAGCCCGGTGACCAGGACGCGTCCAGCAGCAGAGCCCGGTTGTGGAAGCCGCTCCCGACAACGGTAATGATTCAAAGAGGGGAAACGAGCGTGGTCGGTACTGGTCCGCGTCACTACCTGCTCATTCTGACGCTCGTCAGCCACACGTTCACGAGCCTGATTTACAGGCCGACATCGGCCAAGATCCTTCCATTTCATCACGGAGTCGCACACGATATGACTTTAAACAGAGCAGCCTGTGTTTTTAACAAGCTCAGCGCGTCCTTTACGCTGCGCTGACATTGTTTATTTCACCATAGAGGGGAAAAAGCTCAGGCAACTGGAAGGTGATGAATCCATACCAACAAACAGGCCAACTTGGCTTTGAAACTCCTCTACGTCTGATCTCACAAAGCAGGAGGTTGAGTCTAACTCAGAACAATGAGCTTGAACTGCGTCAGTCACATTACACTTCATTTGAACTGTTGATTTTCCTCTGGTGCCATCACAGCAAAGGTTGGAATGAAAGCAGGAGAGAGAGATTCCACAGGCCTGATTCATTCTCGCTGAGCCGTCCAATCAATCCCGTTCCGCTTTTCTTCCTGGCAGCGTTTTCACCACTCAGAGAAGTGGACAGCGCCGAGAAGCGTGATGGACGGCGAGTCTGAGCCACGCGGTTCTGCCCCGGGGGGGCGGCTCGCTCGCCCTGGCATTTCAGCACAGTGAGCAGGTGAGGGAGGCCAGCGGGTTTGTTCCATGAGCCGTTAGCCGTTAGCAGTTAGCCCCGGTCCACCTAACGAGGCCAGCAGCGCTTCTCACCGGGAGCTCCTCCACCGAGGACTGAGATATGACAGCGTCACCACTGGCAACGAGTAAAAAACACCACGAGGCTGGAGAATGGACGCACCTTAACTGTTGAACTGAAACAAAGGCCCTTAACATTGCAGACGCTTTGTGGGATCAAACAAAGAGTCAAACTAAATGCAGCCTGGACCTTTTCATCACCAACGGACCGAACTAAGCCCTGTAAAACTATACGCATGTCGTCTTCGCCCGCTCACATCATGTATTAAATGTCATCAACACAGTCTCCAGGAGAAATCTCTCCTGTGAAAGGTTCCACGCGGGACGAGTCGAGGTTCGCGTTCACACAGACACCAGCTGATCTGAGGTGAACGTGTGAAACCGGACTTCAACAACCTGCCTCAATGAACGTTAGGGCCCAGGTTTTAAACCATCAGAGCTGGTGAGATCGCGGCTGATTCGACTCCGTTTACCTTCGCTGCCGTGTGTTGGAAGAACAAGCACGCGGTTCCTTTTATTACCACGGATAACTGGAAAACCCTGCTCCGGTCGGCGAGGAGTGGCTCAGGAGCAGAACGCGGTGCCAGCGCTCAGCGTGGAACTGCCCGGAGGACGGAACCTCAGCACAGCGCCCGATCCGGACCGGGCCTCCGTTCACAGCTGCTCACTCACAGCGTCTCGCTAACGTCCGGTCATGTGAGCTCATTAGGTCCAGGTACCATCAGGTTCACGTCTCACACCTACAGGCTTCATGTGTGCGTGGCTGCAGCCTCTTCACAGAACGCTTCACTCCCTCAACTCCAGGCTGTTTACAGGGTAACTCGAACCCCCCGTATCACAGCACAGAGATGCTGTTGTCAGGAAGAAGCTCCTGCTCAGGAGGAGTTAGCAGCAGCAGCTAGCCGGGCCTCACACACGTAACAAACAGTACACAACCACACGTTCCCTGGTTCCTTCACACGGACCTCAACACTGAGGTACCACAGTGAGGTGGTAGTGGTAGTGGTAGTGGTAGTGGTAGTGGTAGTGGTGGTGGTGGTGGTAGTGGTAGTGGTGGTAGTGGTAGTGGTGGTGGTAGTGGTGGTGGTAGTGGTAGTGGTGGTGGTGGGTAGGTGGAGTGGTGGTAGTGGTAGTGGGTGGTGGTGGTAGTGGAGGTGGTGGTGGTGGTAGTGGAGGTGGTAGTGGTGGTAGTGGTGGTGGTAGTGGTGGTGGTGGTGGTAGTGGTGGTGGTATTGGTGGTAGTGGTAGTGGTGGTGGTAGTGGTGGTGGTAGTGGTAGTTGTGGTGGTAGTGGTGGTGGTGGTGGTGGTAGTGGGGGTGGGGGGTGAGTGGTGGTGGGGTGGGAGGGGTGGTGGTGGTAGGGGTAGTGGGTGGGTGGGAGGGGGGTGGTGGTTGGTGGGGGGGTAGTGGAGGGGGGGGTGGGTAGTGGGGGGGGCGGGGAGTGGTGGGGTGGTCGGGGTAGGGGTTGGGGGTTGGTGGTGTGGTCGTTGGGGGGGTGTGGGCGGTGGTAGGTGGCGTGTGATGGGGGTAGGGGTCGTGGTGGTGGGGGTAGGGTGGTGTTGGTAGGTGGTAGTGTGGTGGTGTGAGGTGTCGTGGTGGTGGTGGTAGTGGAGGTGGTAGTGGTGGGTGGTGGTGGTGGTGGTGGTAGTGGTGGTAGTGGTGGTGGTGGTGGTAGTGGTGGTGGCGGTAGTGGTGGTGGTGGTGGTGGAGGTTGTGGTAGTGGTGGTGGTAATGTGGTGGTGGTGGTGGTAGTGGTGGTGGTGGTGGTGGTGGTGGTGGTAGTGGTGGTAGTGGTGGTGGTAGTGGTAATGGTGGTGGTGGTGGTAGTGGAGGGTCGGAGTGATGGAGCATGGGGGTGGAAGCGTGTGCCGGCAGGGCAGCGGGTGTCCGTGCCTCCAGAGCACCTGTTCACCTCAGCGCTAACCAGAGGCCGTTGTGAGCGTGCTCAGAGACCGTGTGTCTGTGGGGGGAGGGGGGGGGGGGGGTCTGGCTGATACGGTACTCCCAGCTATGCCAGCTGAGTCACTGAAATTAAGACCAATTTAGAAAGGTGTCAGTGAACAGAGGCTGAACCTCCCCCCCCCCCACACACACACACACACACACACACACACACACACACACACCCGCCTTTGCCCTCCACCACCTCCTCAGCTCGCTGCTCAAACACCCCCCCCCCACCCACACACACATGTCCACCCACTCCACCGACCGTGGCTGCTCTGTCCTCCAATAACAACTCTGCTCCGAACAAGTGCTTCTCAGGGTTTTAGTGAATGTGTAACAAAGGTTCCGCACCATAAACCCATAGAGAACAAAAACATCACAGCTCCACAGTCCGACAGGTTCCACGCTCTCAGCGGTGGGTCCTATACGTTACGTACTGTGACGTAGCTGTGGAGCTACTACTTTACTACTACCTGAGTCCGTCCCAGGTTCTGGGTCCATTGGAACCTGAGGATGGAACATCAGCTGCAGCGCGTTTAAAGGTGGAATCCATGGTTTTCACCTTGAGCGGAGAAACCCTGGTTCCAACGCGCTGCAGCAGCGTTTAACCCGTTTACGATCACGAACACGAGCGACAGCCCCGTGGCCGCAAACGATTGCTCCCCGGTTCTGAGCGGGTCAGTGTTACAGCCGCAGGACGACGCGAACAAA
Organism: Betta splendens; assembly: GCF_900634795.4. NCBI lineage: Eukaryota > Metazoa > Chordata > Actinopteri > Anabantiformes > Osphronemidae > Betta > Betta splendens. The sequence continues at coordinate 17,796,094 of NC_040886.2, read as the reverse complement.
AGGCTGCTCCGTCACGCGCGTTCCGGACCCGCGCTCTGCGCCGTGCGCGTCGGATCGATGCGGGCCACTTCAGCTCGTGATCTGCCCGAACCGACCCGGTCCCGGTCCCGCTGTCTTCTCCGGACGGTGCCGCGAAGCTGCCGCCGTCACCGCTTCCGCTCCGCCGATCCGTGCGGAACAGACGCGCACTGCGTTTCCGCGGCGGCGGGCGGCGTGAACCGCCGCGAAGCCGCGCGTCTTACCGTGTCCACAGCCCCCAGTACGGCGGCGGCCAGGGCTGGTACCGGAGGAGGCTGCTCCCCGCTGGCTCCCTCCGACGCCATCTTCGTACTGTAGCGGTCCGTTGGAGCGAGGGCGCATCCGGCGCTCATTAACTATTGCGCTGCTGAGCGCAAATCACGCCGCGTGCGGCCATTGGAAGCAGAAGAAAGAGACGCGACGCGACGCGACGCGACGCTTGGCGAACTGACGGTGTAAAACAGGTGGAGCGGGCGACGAGTCTGCGCCGAGCGAAGCACAGCCGATGTGCGCCGAGCTGCGGCAGCGGAGCGGGCAGTCTTGTAGGCGGGGACGGAGCGACGCGTAGATCCAGATGCGAAGCGCCGGTGCGCTCCCGCGCGGAGGAGGCGCGTCCCGGCGCCCTGATTGACAGCAGCATTTGTTGCCTTTGTATCGCAGAAATAAGTCGGCGAGCGGCTCCCAGGCTGCGGCTCGGGCGCCTCAGAGGACGGGAAGCATCAGTGAAGATGCGACAGTGGCGGATGCGGCTCTTTCCCTGGATTCCGTTTACTTCCATCAATTCAAATTCAATTCATTTGTAAAATGGCACCTGCAGAACCAAACAAGCAACAGTTGAGGACGCACTGTTCACTGCTCCACAGGGAAAAGTCTCATTCGTATTGTAGGACACAGGCAGTTGACTGCAAAGATTTATGTCAAATGTTGTTATTGTTGTTATTTATTGTTCTCATGTTGTTGCAGGCCTCACATCATGACTGACAGGTGTAGTCACCGATCCTGTCACATCATCGTTCTCAGCATGAAAACGAGCCGCGCACAGAGCCGCCGTAGAACGCGTTTAATGGTCAGACAGGCGTTCAGAGCTGGCTGCTTCAGCGGCTTTAACCCGATACAGGACAGGGCTCTCAGCTCCCAGATGTGGTGCTGAGGATTAAGCAGCGCTGATCCAGCCAGAACGAGGTTATTCACTCTCTATTTAGGTCAAATGTTGCACAGTCGACTTTCCCCGGTTGTGAAGGGGCCTGGTTGTGCGTTGAACTACAGGATGTGCTGTCTTTTTATACTTGGGGACAAAGCAGTTTCCATCGTTTCCAACCAAGTCGCCGCTGGTTCAGGTCCACAGCCCCTCCTCTGCTCATCCAGCAGCACTTTGTGTATAAAGAACAGTTGGAAAGGTCAGATTCATCCTCCAGAGACCTTTTATCTCACCTGACCTGCCTGGATCAGAACCAGCAACGGTTCTTTTCAAAAGCAGGGAGAAGCTATTTACCCATGACTCACCTTCCAGATGGAAGATATGTGTAATAAAGAAGATGACGTCTGATTTTGGAGCTGGGTTCAGGCAGAAAACCTGCACATATGTCTGTGTAGCTGCATTCGTGCAGCAGCGCAGCAGGCGAATGCACCAACATTTACAAATATTTGTGTTGGGTTTGAAGCTCGGGCCTCATGCTGCTGCAAGAACCCGCTGAACGTTTGCTCGCTGCTTCTGGAGCAGAACAGTCGTCAGGAGCAGGTTGAGGTCCAGAAACCCAGGTTATCAGAGCCACGCGGCCTCCCAGAGGTCCACACGCTGAGGGGCCGCGGGTGTGATTGACAGCAGACCGTCGTCACTGTGGAGCTCAGCATGTTCCTTCAGACCCATCGCTCCCTCGCTCACGTTCTGTCAAAGACGTTATCTTCACGTGCAGCGTGAGTCTCTAAAAAGAGGCTATTTCCATGAACCGTTGGTAAGTTCCTTTAAAGCAGATGATGACGCAGATTTGATCAAACTGTGTAAACATGGACTCGTTGCCACGTGGCCTGGACGACGCGGAGCTAATCCTGCTTCCATCCATCTCGCATCCTTTGCCGATTCCTCTGATCCGACTGTGGCGGTTCTGACATAAACACGGTAAAAGTCTGAGGAGGAAACAAAGACGAGCTCAACGCGGCCACAGCCCATGAATCAACCAAACACTTCTGTGTTTTGAAGGGTTTGGGTGTGAAACCCAGACGCTAGAATGAGAAGCTAGAATGAAACTAACACCAGTCACACTAGTTCTGTTAATAGACAACTTAAAGGCGTTCATTTGTTCCTACAGACAGACTGTGCTTTTTACTGGTGTTTACAGATGTACTGACCCAACCGGGATCATATAGAAAGTTCTGATGTGACTTGTGAAATGTCAGAGGAGGAGTCACATTATGATCAGTATGATTCCAGTTCACGCTCAAACCCTCAGAGGAAGTCAAAGAGCTGTTATAGCTGCTGGACACTGATGGATGAGGCCGGAAGCCGGGTGCAGCAGCCAGAACCCCCCACCGGGTCCTGGGTGCTCTGAAACAGGCAGGGAAGGACATAAAGGAGCGAAGCGGGAGCCCCGGAACCCAGACTCTGGCTCCGGCTTCAAACGGGACGACAGAGAGTGAATCTACTGAGGGGAGGAAAAGGAAGCGGGGCAGGATCTGGGTCATATCTGTCTGATGGTCCCTGCAGGGCTGCCAGGAGCAGAACCGGGCCTCTGTTCAGGAAGTCAGCGCCGCTCTGTGAGCTCCTCTCCCTGTGGGTTCATGTCTTCCCCTCACGTTCTCCCTGACACTGCGTCTCTGTCTAACCTCGGTGCTGTGGCTGTGGGCGGACGCAGCAGGTGCTGCTTCTGAGAGAAGTCTCGTGGTGTGAAGTGATGAGGGTCCTTGAAGGATGAAGACGAGTCAACACAAGCAGCACTTTGTGACATCGCAACTACTGTCAAACGAAACATGCAGCTAACACAAACATTACAGCCCAGTGTCCTGGTGTCTGAGAACAAGCACCTTTGTTTTAAAGCATTTCAAGTATTAGTAGCACGTACCCACGACAATGCACGGAGCTCTGAGGAATGTGTAGCCTGGAGCCTCTTGGGGCCAATGACTCCACGGACGCAACCAGTCGCTTTGCAAAAAGCAGAAGAAATCGAACGTACGAGTGTGAACACGCATGAGAGGAAACGAGGATGAAGGAGAGCGAGAAGCCGCTGGAGAGACAGGTGCAGAAAACTCAGCGTCTGCACTTCAGGCCCGGATCCATGACAGAGTTCCCCCCTCAGCTGGTCCAGTCAGCGCCGGCGGGGTCACGACCCCGATACTTGGCACCAGCGCCAGGAACCTGCAACGGCTTCATACGGAAGCATGAGTCATCCACAAACCTGCAGAACACACACGTTTCCCCTCCAGCACATTTTTCACTGTAGTACTACTAGTACTGCTGCTACTGCAGGTGTAGGACTCGTGTGCGTCACAACCACAACTACCTGTGTTAGTGTCGTGGTCTGGTGGCCATGTTTACAGATCCCTGTTTCTTCTTCTCATTAGAAATAAAAGCACATGATACGAACCAGGGTCAACACTTTCAGACTGATACTGAAATATCATGTCGCCGCCAGTTCTGGATGAGTCCTGGTGGTTCTGTGAGTCCACGCCGCCCTCTAGTGGACTAGAAAGGAAGTCACCACCGCTGTCACGTCCTCAGATCATCATTTATCAGACGAAGTGTCTGCAGAAACCTTAGAACCACACGTGTTTGGTTAGACATATTTAACAGATTCATTCATTTAACAGAGAAAATAAAGTCAAATCTCAAATCTCAAATCTCAGAGCATCTTCTCTGGTTTTGTGTGATATGCAATGAGTCTTTGCATGAATGGGATCAACAGCTGAAGTTGGTGATAATCAGAATCAGGCAACGTAAGCAGCTGCATCTGGAGCTGCTACACAACTCAGAAGAAACATTTTTATATGAGTCTTGGGAAAAACGCAACACAATGAGGATAACGGCCTCAGGCCTGTGTGGAGGTTCTGACTGTGTGGGTTTCGGGTCATTGTTTTGCTGTGCTGTGCATCTCTTTTTAGATTGACAGACAAATCAAGCTCATTTTGCTGCTGGCCTCATGTTAGTGAGTGAATAAAATCCGTCAGCGTGTAGAACGTCACCTGCTTTGATGGACGACCTCCTGCAGGTTCTGTATGTGCCGAGGGCAGGGCTCAGAGAGCGACACAGTAACAGCGACAAATCAAACTGACAAAGTAAACCTCTCTTCTTTTGCCAGGATTACAGCTGATCCCTGAACAGTGGACCTGTGACGGCTCGGCTGGAAAACAGGACGACCAGAGAGGACGTCTCCTCCTCCCCCTGGAGCCGACGCGTGAAGGTACGTGGGCAGTAACGAATGAAGAACCCTAGAACCCGGGATACGTGTTCTGTTTGAGGCTAAACGTTGTTCGGTTCCGTGGCGGCGATGAGGTGCATTCTGGGTCTGCTGGTCCTGCTCACAGTCTGGACTGAGTCGAGCTCACGTCCCACAGCCGAACCGGATCAGGACTCAACCCAAGTACGTAGAACCTTTTTAGTAGGAACGGAAAATCCTCTGGTTCTGGAGCTTTTACTGAACCACCTCAGATTCATCACTCGAAGTATCTTCATCACAGGGACGTCATTTAAATGATTCTTCTTTAAAAGATGAGAAACAATGTTTATAGTTGACAAAGATTCACAGGTTAAAAGAAACTAAATAATTTTTTTAGTATTCAATATTCTATGTATTTAACAACATTTCACTTACTTTTACTCTCAGAACACGCACACACACGCACACATGCACACACAAGGTTTGTTGAAGTTTTCTCCAAGTTACCTATAGAGCAAATGTTCATTTTGATTTTTGACTGTATGTTAGAATATCAATAAACGTATTATTATTAGATGTTAATAGCAGCTTTCTCACATTTGCACTTTATTGTTTTCACCTAAATGTTTTTTTATCTTATTAAGGAAATATATAACGTTAGTGGATCCAACAATAGTGATCTGATGGAAAAGCGTCTTGAACCTTGTACTTTCCGCTGTGAGGAAACATGGGACTTGATGTGTGGGTTCAGGTTGATCAAACGTCACGTCAGCTTGTGTTTGACTATCGTGTGGTCAGAGGGTGTGAAAACCTTCATTTATTCTGTTTATTTCACACTTGGACGTGAAGCGTGGCTGAACCTGTGTCTCTGTGAACAGTCTCACACGGACGATGAGCAGCTGACGGTCGCAGAGCTGCTGGAGGAGGCCAACAGAAACCTGAGTGAGACCCCCCCCCCCCCCCCCCCCCACACACACACACACACACACACACACCCTCCGTCCGACAGGCCTCAGATCCTCCGAGTGACGCGTTGCTTTGGCTCGTGTCCTTCGCAGAACGCCTTCACGTGCACGGAGACGTGGCCGCGTCCTCCGTCTCCAGGCGCGAGGCCGACTCCTGCGTCCTGAGCGGATGCCTGTGGCCCAGAGACCCAGACGGGAAGGTCTACGTTCCCTACGCCGTCGCCAACCACTACTGTGAGTCTGAATCCTTGCGGCTGTAGAGTGGATTATGTCCTGAGACGTTTGACGTTCTGGTCTTGAACCTGCAGTTTCTGAAGAGCTTGACGTCATCCGAGGAGCCATGGACTCGTTCTCTAACTCCACCTGTATCCTCTTCGTCCCCCGCTCCGACCAGAAGGACTTCCTCCACATCCAGTCCCTGCCTGGGTACGAGACAGGCCTTCATCGCTCCTCATCCTCACCGGGCTCTGACTCCGGACTCTCTGTCTCACCCACAGATGCTACTCCTACGTGGGTCGCCGGGGCGGCGGCCAGTTGGTGTCTCTGAGCCGTCGGGGGTGTCTCCATCATGGAACGGTCCAGCACGAGCTGCTGCACGCGCTCGGCTTTAACCATGAGCACCGCCGCTCCGACCGGGACCAACACATCAGGGTTCTGCTGGAGAACATCATGTCCGGTAGCAAGAGAAAACACATAGGAATGATAATGTGAGACAGACACGTGGTCTCTCTCACGGTGGTGCTACTCACCCGCTGCAGTCTTAATCGTGATGCATTGTTTTCCTTAAAGTGTTATAAGAAGCATTTAGAGCAGATAACGGGTTTCATTTATCACTGCAGGTCACGAATTCAACTTTGACAAAGTCGACACTCGGAACCAGGAAACTCCTTATGACTACAGCTCCGTCATGCACTACGGCAGGTCAGTGACCACGTCCAGCAACGTGAAGTCAGTTACTCGTTAACTTTAGCTGAGACTGATCCTGGAGGTTTTAGTGCCTCAACATAACTGGGACTGGTTAATGCCCCACACATGCACATACAGCGACCAGCAGGAAGACACGGCACAGGCAAACGTGGAGGATAAAGAAACGTCCTGTTCTCTGAGCGTCTGTCACGTTTCAGCCCAGACACAGAGTGACGTCCCTGCGTTGCCTGCTTCCTGCAGACTGGCCTTTTCCAGAGACGGATCCAGTCCCACCATGGAGGCCGTCCCCGACGCCGGCGCCGAGTTTGGCAGAGCCACGCGGATGAGCCGGGACGACGTCAGGCGCATCAAGCTGCTGTACTGCTCCGACTAGGACGCTCCGTCTATATATGTATGCGCTGAGGGTGGAGGCTTGGTCTGAACTGTGCCGTCAGCAACCGGATCCTGAGTGTATGTTCTGATAAGAGCTGAGTGAATGAAGCAACTCCATCGTGCTCTAAGGTTGAGCGTGTGACGAGGAGTTGTCTTTGAATCTGGATAATGTGTGTGTTCTACAATAAAACATAATTATATGACTTGATCAATAAATTCTCTACAAATGACACTGTATTGTTCATTATATAATAGTGTATTGTATTGGTACTATAAAAAAAATCCCTAAAATGTTTTGTTGTTAGTCTTTATATTTTGTGTCCTCCTTTTCCAGGACACAACAAAAACTAAAGGTTCTTATTTCCCTGGGGGGGGCAGAAATCAGAGGTGGAGCAAAATGAAAGCAAAACAGCTGTGAGGTCACATTTCCTCATTTAACACACCAATTTTGTCTGCGCAACAACTGAGCTGCTGCTGGAACAGGTCTCTCTTCTCATAAGAAATAAACAAACTGATCATTTTTCTTCCAACAGAGCAGATACAAACAACAGTGAGTACAACTGATTATATTTGCTATGAGTTTACTTTATACACAGACAGGAAGGTTCCACCCAGGGAGAATCGGTCACTCAGTGGCTTCTGGAGAGATTTGACACAGAAGAATTTTTTTAATTTTTGTTCGTTTCCTTAAAGCTTTAATATTAAAACTATAAATCCTAAAAAGTGTTTTATAGTATTTGGTGATAAATTTTTTAAAGTCTATGAGGTTGTAAGTAATATTTCATTTCTTGATCTATGATTAGAGTGTGCAGTTGTCATTAAGAGGGTGTATTTTATTCACCACTTGAAACAAGACTTATATAGTTAAATAACTTAAATATTTACATTGATTTGTTCATTTCAGCCTCTAATAAATGATAATTGACTTTCACTTTCTCTTCTCAGATCGTCGCTATGGCTGCTGCCAGCTGTCTGCTGACTGAGGATCAGTTCCTGTGCTCCATCTGTCTGGATGTCTTCACTGATCCAGTGACTTCACCCTGTGGACACAACTACTGTAAGAGCTGCATCACCACATACTGGAATATTAACGTCCAGTGCCAGTGTCCTGTCTGTAAGAGGATTTACCACACGAGGCCTGAGCTGCAGGTCAACACCTTCATCTCTGAGATGGCTGCTCAGTTCAGACAGTCAGCTCAACACAAAGCTATGCTGGACCACAAGACACAAGATGCTCTGAAAGAAAGGACTAAAGGAAAGAAGTCAGAGCTGGTGAAGACCGATGCTGAAATCCAGCAGATGATCAAGAAGAGACGAGTGAAGATTGAGGAGATCCGACGCTCAGTGGAGCTCAGCAACAAAGCTGCAGACAGAGAGATGGAAGAAGGTGTTCAGGTCTTCACTGCTCTGAAGGAGACTGTGGAGAGAAGCCAGGCTGAGCTCATCAAGACCATCACAGAGAAGCAGAGAGTGAAGGTAAACCAGGGTGCAGTTCTCATAAAACAGCTGGAACAGGAAATCTCTGCTCTGGAGAAGCAGACCGTTCCTTCAGTCGGTACCTCTCCAGCCACCAGAAACTGGACCGGCGCCCGCTTCCTTCCTGCTTCGTATGAAGGAAGTGTGGTGAGAGCTGTGAGTCAGCTGGAGAAGGAGCTCAGCGATTACATGACAAGACTTTTTCAGGATGAACTGAGGAGGGTCCAGAAATATGCAGTCAATGTGACACTGGATCCTGATGTTGTTCATCCCAAACGGGACAAACATGCAGACAATCGAAATATCTGTAGGTGTGTTTTGTCAAAGCAGGGCTTCTCCTCAGGAAGGTTTTACTTTGCAGTTACTACTTCCTCTACATTTACTGTAGGTGTGACCACACAGTTGACCGACAACAGCAGTGAAATCACACTGAGCCCCAGAAACGGTTACTGGACCCTGTCTATGCAGTGGAAGCTGATTGGACCTAACAAGTATTTTGCAGCAGCCGACCAACCGGTGTGTCTCTCCCTGAAGTCGAAGCCCACGAAGGTGGGAGTGTTTGTGGACCATGAGCAGGGCCTGGTCTCCTTCCACGACGTCACTACTGCAGCTCTGATCTTCTGCTTCACTGGCTGCTGCTTCCCTGGGACAGTCTACCCATTCTTCAGCCCCTGTGACAACAACGGAATGAAAATCCACACCAAGGATGAGAGCTGTGTATTACAATAAGTAACCATGTTCAACGAGAGCTCCTTTTGTTTTTCATTAGAATGTTGTGTAGTTCGTCTCACTTGCTTCTTGAGTTGATATTATCTCTGTTAACTGGTTGCATATTGTCATTATATGTTTCACCCATTGTCTGGGTGGAAAAGTCAAACCTTTGCTGCTGTTTGGATGACGCGCTGTTGAATCGCTTTGGGGCTCCGGGGATGTTAGGACCCACTCATGTTAAACAGCTGACAGATCAGCCTTGAGTCTCCAGCTCAGCATCAGAGTGTGTCTGAGTCCAGTTCACAGCGCGCAGCTTAACCAGCAGGATGCTAGCAATGATAGCAGTGTTTGACTATGCTAACTGCTAACTGAAATGTAAACAGTTTGAACATTAAATAGATTTTAATAATGTGTGACATTTTCTGGCTGATTTTAATAATGTTTTATGTTATTGTCATTTATTAATAGTAATGAATGCTGGAAAAAACATAATCTGATCAATCTTGAGTCTAGCTCAACACTCAACATTTAATCATTTCTCAATAAAAGACTGTAAATCTAAACATCACTATGTAAATACAATGTATACGTTTAACAATGTTTCTAAAATGTACAGTAGGACTGTGTGACGTCATCACAATGTAACTGAAAATATGTGCATGAGAAATGTGGCAAACTAGTTAATAAAACTCACATTAGGTAAGTTGTTTGTCCTCAGTGTTGCATGCTGGGTAATTTTGACACGTACGTTTATAGTAATTGTAGTATTGTGACGTCACCACTAGGTGTCACTGCGCTGTGGATCATGTTTTAAGCATTTTTGTTAGTTCTGCTGTTGCAGGTTCCTTTGGTTCACGCATCCCATAAAACACATGTAGTGTTTTTAAGCAGGCAAAGAACGAGGCAACACTGAGAGGAGGAGCAGCTGTGAAATGTGAGCAGACATGACGCGTCACATCCTTAAATAAAGGTTTGATTGGCAGCACAGGTGCAGTGAAGACAAGGCTCCAGCTCTGGTGAGTGCAGGTGAGCTGCATGAAGGAACAGGAGACGTTCAGAGCAGCAGGGTTTAGTTTGTGACCGTGAGTTAAAGCGTCTGCAGCTTGTGTCAGAGCTAATGTCCACGTTAACGCCACGTCAGCTGCTGTGATTCTCCATGTTGGGTGTTCTGTTTTCTGGTTGTGTCTTTTAGCCTTCATCTCCAGTGAATATGTTTATTAATTAGATTTTAAGTATCTTACAATATACAAGAGATTGATTGTGTTGGTTACGTGTAACCAGTTTTATTCATACTCGTCCTCACATCGTCACTATGGCTGCTGCCAGCTGTCTGCTGACTGAGGATCAGTTCCTGTGCTCCATCTGTCTGGATGTCTTCACTGGTCCAGTGACTTTATCCTGTGGACACAACTACTGTAAGAGCTGCATCACTGAACACTGGAATATTAACGTCCAGTGCCAGTGTCCTGTCTGTAAGAGGATTTACCACACGAGGCCTGAGCTGCAGGTCAACACCTTCATCTCTGAGATGGCTGCTCAGTTCAGACAGTCAGCTCAACACAAAACCAGCAGCTCAGAGCAACACGCTGCCAAACCAGGAGACATTCCCTGTAACGTCTGCACTGGACCTGAACTAAAGGCCCTGAAGTATGGGGTGCCAAATGTAAAAGGAGCACCTATAACTAGTTTTCTCACATTTAACTAAATGACACAACATGTTTTCTCACATTTAGTTAAATGTGCAAAAGTCTAAATGTAAATGTTAAATGTAAATGTTAAATGTTGGCCGAGTGTAAAACTGAATATTCATGAATGGGCAAGTAGACTCCATCCCTACCCTCAAACAGCGCTGGTCTCAGATCAGAGACGCGAACTCAATCACCTCAAACAGTGCGCGCAAACCCCGCCCACATCTGATCTGGAAACTTTTGTTTTTAGCCTGGACGTAACTTCGGCTAGCTAGTATAGTTAGCCAACTAATTCTCCACCGGCGCCACAGAAATATTCTATTTAAACCTACTTGACTCCTCATTAATGGTGTTTACGACAGAACGGCAGTTTGAAGCGGAGCCTCAGCCCGCACACCTGCCGTTACAGCCCGTTCAATCTCCCCCAACGGGAGGGAGTCGGAGCTGGCGGCCATGATGGCTTCGACTTCAGGCTTCTCTCCAGTATTTTCGTGCACCGATCCAGAGTCAGATGTGGGCGGAGCTATGCGTACTGTTTGACGTGGTCTCTGATCTGAGACCAGCGCTGTTTGAGGGTAGGGATGGAGTCTACTTGCCCATTCATGAATATTCAGTTTTACACTCGGCCAACATTTAACATTTACATTTAACATTTAACATTTACATTTAACATTTACATTTAACATTTAACATTTAACATTTACATTTAACATTTACATTTAACATTTACATTTAACATTTAACATTTACATTTACATTTAACATTTACATTTAACATTTACATTTAACATTTAACATTTAACATTTAACATTTAGATTTAACATTTAACATTTAGATTTAACATTTACATTTATATTTAACATTTACATTTAGACTTTTGCACATTTAACTAAATGTGAGAAAACATGTGTCATTTAGTTAAATGTGAGAAAACTAGTTATAGGTGCTACTTTTACATTTGGCACCCCATAGACTTCTGGGTCTGACTCTGAGTTATGGTACTGACAGAGAGGCAGCGGTTCAGATTCTGGGCAGGTCTGTGGTCAGAAGCAGGTTGTTATCTGTGTCTTCAGAAGAAGTGTCACAGTCTGCTTGAACAACAAGATCACGGTAAGACTGAGGTAAAGCAGACAGAGAGAAAAGACAAATTTACTTAAGACCCTAAGATTTTGAATTAATGGAAAAGCTGGAGAGTTATAGAATTGAATCAAATAGAACTAGAGTGGAATTTAACTTACTTAACATAAGCAGGAACAGCACAAACAATCTGCACACTAATGATCTAGTGTCTGCTGGTAAAAACCCTCTTCTTCTGCAGCTTAAAGCAAATCACTTCAGACATATTAGTTCTATCATCATTGACTCACCTGTGTCGTTGCTGGAGAAACCTGATGGATCAACTTAAATCCCTTCCTACAGAGACACTTTTCTTGGTCAGTCGCTCATACTTTCGGTTTCATTTCATGGGAAATGCGATCGTGGCACTCCTCATATCTCAGTGTTGCTGATATATTGTTTATTATTTTATTTTTTTATCAAATGGACTCAAAGTTAAAGCATGTGTAACAAACATGTGTCTGCTGTTACTGAAGCTTGTCCTGAGAAAATTACATTTGTGTTAATCGATGACAGATTCTTTTTATCTTTATTGTTTTATAAGAATACAATAAACCCTCATCTCCAGAGCTCCACTGAGAGGTGGAGCAGCACCAACGTACTGGATCAGAGGACGATCAGTGGCTCAGTTCCTGGAAACTGAAGGCTTGTTGAGCTGCAGTGAAGACCAGACTCTGTCTCTGTACAGTAAAATAATCAGACCGTAAAGAGGTGAGTACAGCTGATAATATTCAGTGTGTTTGAACAGCAACAGTATCCTGCTGGATTTCTAAACTCAAAGCTGTTTTTGCTCCACTGTCTGCAGGTTGAGCTGCTAAAGGTGCGTCTGCATGCGTCTGTGTTCTGTTTGTATTACTTTTATATTATGTTTACTGTCTAATAGCGGACAGCATGAAGCCAAAAAAGTTAAGGCGTCACTTAAAGACATTACATCCCAATCACTGTGATAAGTCGCTGGAGTTTAATGTGGTGAAAATCGCCAACACGGTCCCGCTTTGTGAACGCTATATCAGTTAACCAGCAAGCGCTGAACTGTTCACACTACTGTATATGAGGAAGCGTACCGAGAATTAAAAGCAGACATTTTGTTTTGTACCGTGGTTAGTGCATAACTGTACGCTGCTGACGCCAGGGTTGTAGGTTCGAAACTGACCTAGCGTGCAACTGTTTAGCTTTTTATCAAATTCTGAGGGGCTAAATGCTTTCGTCTTCCTGCCAGGGGGCATAAAAGAAAATAATTGAGAAGCACTGCACTAGGCATAGTGTTAATTACTCAACTTTTTACTCAGATCGTAGCTATGGCTGCTGCCAGCTGTCTACATACCGAAGATCAGTTCCTATGCTCCATCTGTCTGGATATTTTCACTGATCCAGTGACTTTACCCTGCGGACACAACTTCTGTAAAAGCTGCATCGCTGAACACTGGAATTGTAAGGTGAAGCGTCAGTGTCCTGTCTGTAACACACATTACAACAAAGGACTCAAGCTGCAGGTCAACACCTTCATCTCTGAGATGGCTGCTCAGTTCAGACAGTCAGCTCAACACAAAACCAGCAGCTCAGAGCAACACGCTGCCAAACCAGGAGACGTTCCCTGTGACGTCTGCACTGGACCTGAACTAAAGGCCCTGAAGTCCTGCCTGGTGTGTCTGACCTCCTACTGTGAGACTCACCTGGAGCCTCATCTGACAAAGTCAGGACTGAAGAGACATCAGCTGATCGACCCTGTGAAGAACCTGGAGGACAGGATGTGTAAGAAGCACGACAAACTGCTGGAGCTGTTCTGTAAGAGCGACCACATGTGTGTCTGTATGATGTGTGCTATTGCAGACCACAAGACACATGATGTTGTTGCTATGAAAGAAGAATGTGAAGGAAAGAAGTCAGAGCTGCTGAAGACTGACGCTCAAATCCAGCAGATGATTGAGAAGAGACGAGTGAAGATTGAAGAGATCCGACGCTCAGTGGAGCTCAGCAACAAAGCTGCAGACAGAGAGCTGGAAGAAGGTGTTCAGGTCTTCACTGCTCTGAAGGAGACTGTGGAGAGAAGCCAGGCTGAGCTCATCAAGACCATCACAGAGAAGCAGAGGACAACAGAGAAACAGGCTGAAGGCTTCATCACAGAGCTGCAGCAGGAAATATGTGATCTGAAGAAGAGGAGCTCTGAGGTGGAGCAGCTCTCACAGTCTGAAGACCACTTTCAAATAATCCACAGCTTCTCATCAGTGAACACTGCTCCACCCACCAAGGAATGGACAGATGTCAGTCTCCACGCTCCTTCATATGAGGGAACTGTGGTGAGAGCAGTGAAGCAGCTTGAGCTGATGTTCTTAGTAGAGACAGATAAGTTGTGTTGTGAGGTTGAGCTGAAGAGGGTCCAGCAATATGAAGTGGATGTGAGTCTTGATCCTGATCAAGACTCACAAGCATCTTTTACTTGCTGCCAGTGTGTTTTATCAATGCAAGGTTTCCGTTCACAAAAATTTTACTTTGAAGTTGAGCTTGGAGAGTGTTGTCCCTGGACTTTAGGAGTCACCAGTAACACAAACACTGAGGGAAGAATCACACTTAACCCCCAAAACGGTTACTGGACTGTTTGTATGAGTGAGGATTTTAAATACTATGCAGCTGATAAGCCACCAGTCTGTCTAGATCTGACTCGGCTTTTGAAGGTCGGGGTGTTTGTGGATTATGAGCAGGGTCTGGTCTCTTTTTATGATGTTGATACTGCAGTTCTTATCCACTCCTTCATTAGCTGCTTTACTGACACCCTTCATCCATTCTTCAGCTCTTGTCCTAATGACGGGATTCAAGGCTCTTGGGGGAGTTTTCTTTCGAGACGACACAAATTATATTTGCAGTGAACAGGAATTTGTACAATTTTGTACTTGTATTTGCATAAAATACATTGGTTGTCACTGTGCAAATCCACAACTCGAAGATATGAAGATTGATTCACTGTGTAATACTGTTAACACTACACTTCATTGATGGTTTATTATTTGAACACCATGTGTACAATCTAATAATGATTACAGCATGTAATTAAAGACACTCACTGAAATCATGTAAATTACACAAAAGTTCTGTATGTTGGTAAAATAAAGATCCTACTTCCATTAATAAACAAGTGTGACTGATTTTACCTTAAATCCTGCATTAGCGTTAGTAAAATTGTTTTCAAATGTAGTTAGGAGATATATGGTTTTTATATATACTACGTCAACAATTAGAAATGAAACGTCATTTTCTATTTCTTAAGAAAGCATTAATTCCAGAGTCAGACGTCGAGACGTTCTGCCAGAGGTTGTCCTCAAACCTTAAAACTATGAACTGGAGACCTAGAATTCAATAAAGTACACAAAAAATTGCTTAACAGAGGAAACATTCTTATTAACTTTCATTTGTACTTATGAGCTGTATTGTTTTACGTTTCATCCACGTCATATAGATGCGACGCACATGCGTGCTTCAGGGCTCGCACTGCGCCTGCGCAAAGAGAGGAGTCCTTGGCTGGTCGGCCTGCTGTAGGTTACCGAACCTGTGACTGGACACAGACAAAATGCAGAGCTGGACCCAGTTGTACCGCTCTCTGGCCACGGTGAGGAAGGCTTTTATGAACCCGGGACACTATGTTGTCTCAACAATTTAGAGCTGTTCTCACTCTGTTACTTTCAGCCACGGATCCAAGGCTCGGCTAGCATCTAGCGGCTAATTCTAGCTCCTTCCCCAGTAAAATGTATCTAACTCTAGAAACACTGGAAAACGTACACCTAAAGTTTGGCGTTGGTGTCAGTGTGTGTGTGTGTGTGTGTGTGTGTGTGCGCGTGCGTGCGTGCGTGCGTGTTATTGTTGTCTTCTAAAACTAAAGGATTTGCGCATATGAAGGTAAAGTGTAGTTCTTTATATTCAATGTACCACATGTTTACGTAGTTGTAGAATGTTTGACATGACAAGGACATTTGTCTTTAGTGTTCCCAGAATAGTTAGAATATTTAAAACATTCCTAAGATTAGTTTACGTGCTGATCTTGCTTCGTACTGAAAACAACAAACATGTTGAGACCACTCCTCTCTCCGAATCATAACGGACTTGGTTAAGTTTGACAGTTCTCTGTCCACACGTCGTGTTAGCTCGCTAAGCCCGTTAGCTGTTTACATTTGTATTGTGATGCTGTGTTCGGATATTGGGTTTAATTTTCTGTGTGTTCTGTTTCGGTCACAGCGGAGCCACCACCTTCCCTGCAAACTGCACGGAGCCGCAGCTGTGTCTGTCCGAACCTACTCCGACAAAGCAGCAAGTAAGATGTGACGTCAGTTGTTTCTTTAGCTGCACATCCTAGACTGTCTGTCTTTAAAAGCCATAAAGACACAGCTTCGTGTTGTCAAAAAGGTAGTGATTAAATCAATACACAAATGACTGACTTTCTAGCGTTTTCAGTCGATTTGCCACCTGTAACTGGATCGTATACTCTCTTTCTTTAAACATTAGTTGAATCTCTGTGAAACATGTTTCTGCGCTGTCTTATTGTAGTCGATGCAGACGTCACGGTGGTTGGTTCCGGTCCAGGCGGCTACGTCGCTGCCATCAAAGCTGCACAGCTCGGTTTCAAGGTAATCTGCCTTCACAGACCCTAGATTCAAGAAGGATTCATGAGAGAGGGAGGTTTTAATGCAGAAGTGATTTTCCTTTGACAGACCGTATGTGTTGAGAAAAATCCTACACTGGGTGGAACCTGTCTGAATGTCGGCTGCATCCCTTCGAAGGTAATAATTAAGAAAAATGCTGTTTGTGTAAAGCCAACTTATTTTCTAGACAGGTTAAGGCAGACACAAATATATCTAATTTAGTGATTATGATCATGTAGAGTGACACAAATGAGTAACTGTCTGCTTCAACTGAGTTATTGATATCCTCTTTGTGAAGGCTTTACTGAACAACTCCTACCTGTACCACCTGGCTCATGGCAAAGATTTCGAAAGCAGAGGAATTGAAAGTAAGAACACTGATTGGAGATTTACTGCTACATTTTGAACCAGCATCTCTGTGTAATTTGCATATCAAAACGTATTTTGTGTCTCAGTTTCAGGCATCTCTTTAAACCTGGAGAAGATGATGGCTCAGAAGAGTGGGGCAGTCAAAGCACTGACTGGAGGAATAGCACATCTTTTCAAACAAAACAAAGTGAGCACTTTTTCCCTCTTTATTGTTATGTCACATCTAGTCACACCGCTGGTATGGTGGTAATTGGAAGTCGTCTCTGTTCAGGTGACCCATGTCAGTGGTTTTGGGAGAGTGACTGGGAAGAACCAGGTGACCGCCACAGCAGCAGACGGCAGCGAGCAGGTGATCAACACCAAGAACATCCTCATTGCCACCGGCTCTGAGGTCACGCCTTTCCCCGGGATTCAGGTACAGCTGGGTTTTATTTTCTTTTGTAGTTGTGAGACTCTTATCTGTTCTTCACATCAAGTTGGATACATGTTGCTACAATCAACGGAAATGTTTTTTTTTTTTTTTTTTGTAGATTGATGAGGAGACGGTTGTTTCATCGACAGGAGCTTTGTCTCTAAAGAAAGTTCCAGAGGAGCTGATCGTTATTGGCGCTGGAGTCATTGGAGTAGAGCTGGTCAGCGTAATTTACAAAACTTTAAATGTTTGATAGTCATTTATGACCTGTCAGTCTTTTTGCACCTGAGTTTGTTGTTTTGTCAGACAGTTCTAAGCCTTGGTTCTGATCCTTCCATCCTGCAGGGGTCAGTGTGGCAGCGGCTTGGGTCTAATGTGACAGCGGTAGAGTTCTTGGGACACGTTGGTGGCATGGGCATTGACATGGAGGTCTCCAAGAACTTCCAGCGCATCCTGCAGAAGCAGGGCCTGAAGTTCAAGCTCGGCACTAAAGTGTTGGGAGCCGTAAAGAGGCCCGACGGCAAGATTGATGTGGCGTGAGTAAATTACTCGCAAATCTTAATGTTCCTTTGGGATATTGGAGTCTGGTGTTAAAGTTCAGTGACCTGAAGTGAAAAAAAATAAAACATAAACTGACTACAAATTTCCATTTCTGGATTATAAATTACAGCCAGATTTTTTAGATGCCTGTTACACATAAAGATGCTCAAGGTGGAATACTTAACCAGCGTTAACAGAGCCAGATGATGATAATGATACAATGATGATAGAATTTAAAATACAGATTTATCAGGGTGTTTAATATGAAGCCAAGGATCCAGAGACCCAACAGAACCAGGCTCATGTAAGCAGTTTGTAACTGTGTGTGTTGACTTGTTTCAGTGTCGAGGCAGCAGCTGGAGGGAAAAATGAGACCCTGACCTGTGACGTCCTGCTGGTCTGCATCGGCAGACGACCTTTCACAGAGAACCTGGGTTTGAATTCTGTGGGCATCGAGCTGGACAACAGGGGCCGCATACCTGTCAACAATCGCTTCCAGACCAAAGTACCCAGGTACCACTGAGTCCGGCTTGCAAATGTAAATACAGTGCTTTGTTGGCATTTCCTTATTTGTTCCTACTCCTGTTTCAGTATTTATGCCATCGGTGATGTTGTCGCAGGGCCTATGTTGGCCCACAAGGCCGAGGACGAGGGCATCATCTGCGTGGAGGGCATGGCTGGTGGTGCTGTGCACATAGACTACAACTGTGTTCCCTCCGTGATCTACACGCACCCCGAGGTGGCCTGGGTGGGCAAGACAGAGGAGCAGCTCAAAGACGAGGCGAGTCAGGAGTCATGGGTTCCAGCATGTGGGGTTCAAAGCTTCTAGTTAAAGAGGAGGATGAAAATGTTACAATCTGAAAAATGGCAGACATGCTCCTAGTCGACATTAAAGACCTACCCAGGTGAAACCCGCTCTGACTCTGCTCCTTCTCTACAGAACGTCCCGTACAAAGTTGGCAAATTCCCTTTCGCAGCCAACAGTCGAGCCAAAACCAACGCTGACACAGACGGCATGGTGAAGATCCTTAGCCACAAGGACACAGACAGGATGCTGGGAGCACACATCCTCGGATCTGTAAGAGCTTCAGCAATAAGCCCGCACTGAGCAGTCTCAGGTCTATCAGTTGGTCTGACTGATCAAAGTAAAAGCTAGTGGCTTAAAGCACATTCCATACACTGTCATATTTTAATTACTAACATATAAAGAAGTCTAGAGGGAGTGAAAGGCCATTTCAGTTGTTTGTCATAATATGAAAAATGAAACATGAAGTAGAAGATCTTTGTTTTCTGCAGGGAGCAGGAGAGATGATTAACGAAGCTGCGTTAGCCATGGAGTACGGCGCCTCCTGTGAGGACGTCGCCAGAGTCTGTCACGCTCATCCTGTATGTATCTGTTCAGTTGAAACGTTTCAATGCTGCACAGACAAAGACTGACCTCCTTCCTCCTCCCTCTGCAGACGGTGTCGGAGGCCTTCAGAGAAGCAAACCTGGCCGCCTCCTTTGGCAAAGCCATCAACTTCTGATGTGTCAGCTGCTGTCGCACCTTCATGTACATAAGAGGAGAAACCGAAAACGTGTCTGCGTCCAACCTTCAGCCAACCTGGATCCTCTGTACATCCAAACTGTACCACATTTAGTACTAATGTTATTTAAATGTTCTCAGTAAAACAATAAAAGGGGTTTGGGCAGTAAATAAACACTGACTGCAGATCAGTCTTTTTGTTTCCCAAACACAGTCTAAAAAATCCCAAATGAGCAAGTGAAGCACTTATTTACAGCACAGAGATTTATTTTGGCGGGCTGTCTGGTTCCTCTTGCAGCAATGAGGATTTGTCCATTAAGACAAAACTAAGGAAGAGCACTGCATCAGATTCACGAGTGATGGGGAGATGAGAGCTCAGCATTTGTCCTAGATATTAAGCCTATTGTTTTTTAAAGATTGAATTATTCCAAGGGGCTTCAAACTTAATCAAATCACAATTATCACTGACCACAAAGAACCATCACGTCATGTGATGGTTTGAGCTTTGACGTTTATAAAAATGCAGCTAGTTTGACTGAAAGTGCAACATGTTTGCTTCTGATGAAATAAATGGGAGTTTGCTGCTCTGAAGAAGTCACTGGTTCTGCTGTTTTCAGTTTTGTCACCAGTTGAAACGATAACTGCACTTTCCTGACATCTAATCAATCATCAGGGGAGCTGCACTGAGGCTCGTTGTCGTTACATCCAGGTTAAGGATTAAAACAATGCAGAACTTTCCTGTTTCACTTGTTTTGTGGTTTAGTAATAAACCTCTTAATTTCTAAAATGCTAAGGTTAGATTTGTAACAAAGAATTATTTCCACACTAGTTTAGAAACAATATTTTAATCTCAAGTCAAACGGTATTGCCTTATGATGAAAGTGTGATTATATTATATATTATTAAATATTCTTAAGATTTTAAACCATTTTTATTCCTGCCTAATCAGGATGTATACAGAGGGAATGCTCTGTATGGCCAAGGTTGTGACTAGTTGTGTGGGCATATAAACAGAGACAAATCATGTTCTTGCCTTAAATAACAGCTCTCATGTTCGTTGCTTCACACTGGAACCAGTCGGTTGAAGCTGAACCTGTTTAATTCTTTTGTATTAGATTTTTATGATGGTTCCTACTACTGAGCAGGTCTGATGGTACAAACTGTCAGTATCAGTTTACCTGCTGTTGCTGTTGACCTGTTCCGTGAACATTGAGTGTTTGAGCAGCAGAGGCTCCACCTCTGTTTGAACACTGACTGCGCAGGTAGCTGTGTTAGTGTGTGTCCAGGTGTGGTGCAGGTCGACACACATGAAGATGGCCGACTGAGGCTCGGCAGCTAAAAGGTCCGACCGTCTCAACAGAAGCAGAAGACATGAGGTTCAAATAGAAGGAGCTCCAACCTCAGGACACAAACAGGTAGAGTTACTGCTTCCTGTCAGTTCTCATCAGCTTCACCTCAACAGATGCAGAGAAACAGTACGAACAGCAGTTTACTGGTCAATGTGACCAGACGCACGATGAAGAGCAGGTTCAGGAGGAAGACTTCTGTTAGGGAAAGGAGGCTGCGGAACCGTTTAGCTGTTGGAAGGTTTGCTTTCATTTGGACCAGTGGAGCAGAGCAGAACAGGAAGGGGTCCTGGTTCTAATGGACTGGCTGCTGACTGCGGGAGGAGGCGCTTCCTCTCTTTAATCAAGCTGTGGAGGCTCCAGTAGAAGTCACTTCCTTCCTCTTCAGCCGCTCTGCGACAGGACTCCCACAGAGGTCGGACCCGTCTGGACCAAGGGAGCAGCGTGCCAACGTTTCTGTGAAATCAGGTCAGAACAGCAGGACATGGTGCTGGAGCTCAGCGGGGGGTCTGGGTCCTGGGAGTGGATGCAGCAGGAGAAGTGTTGGTTCCTGGGCGGTTTTACTGGCTCCAGTTCTTCTGGGGTGAATCACTGTGAGGAATCTTGTTATCAGGGTGTGAATCAGATTCAGTGGCTGTTGGTGCTGCTGCTGTTTGCTCATGGTGGAGGCTCGAGGGTGGATGGACTTCAGACGTCACCGTCGCCAGGAAACCTCCAAACTCCAGCTCTGGAGTTTTACTGGAACTCAGTTAAATGGTTTATTGGTTTACTGAGCAGCAATGACAGAACTGGATCACTCTGTCTGAAACAAAACTGATGTTTCATCTCAGTAGAATTCTTCTTTTTTTAACAACTCCTGCTCGTTTCCTGATTGAGATTCTAATCTCTTTTCTCTTTCTCTCTTCCAGATCTCTTCTCCCCACGCTCCTCATCATGCCTTCATCGTCCCATCAGAAGTCTAATGCAACCAGTCATGCTGTCACCATCTCCACCACCTTCACCCCCACCAACTCCACCCTCGACCCGGTTGCCACCACCATCATTGATTTCTTCAACCACCTACTGGACCAGATTCCCTGTAGGTGTCCAGAGAGCGGCTTCACCTGAACCTGCTGCGATTCTGCTCTGACTCCTTTGTTTGACTCCCTCTCTGACTCCTGCAGTGCCTCGATGGGCGATCTACACCATCTTTGCGGCCGGCGCTCTGCTCATCCTGCTGTGCTGCCTGTGCATCTGCATCAAGTGCTGCTGCCGAGGGAAGAAGAAGCGACAGCAGAAGAAGGACGAGAAGATCAACCTGAAAGGCGTGAATGGAAAAACAACCACAGCTCTGGTGAGAGACGGGTTTAATCCTCCTTTTACCACAGCTGAGGTTTCATTAAATAAATGTGTCCCCGTCCTCACAAGGCTCTGACCCGTCCCTGCTCCGTCTGACAGGTTCAGCCTGATGTGGGGGATGTGGACTACGGTTCTAGCAGCCGGCCGAGAGGGAAGCTGCTCTACTCTCTGGAGTACAACGCCGCCGCCTCTGAGGTAAACAACCTGCGCTGCCTGTTGACAGTGCAGCCGGTTTAACCGCCGGTCCTCTCGCAGTCGGACTCGCAGCCTGACGCGTGCTCCGCTCCGCTTTCTGCATCACCAGCTGGCAGTCGGCATCAAACAGGCCGACCGGCTGAAGGCCATGGACCTGGGCGGCAGCTCCGACCCCTACGTCAAAGTCTACATCCTCCCCGACAAAAACAAAACCTGCGAGACCAAAGTGTTCCGGCACACGCTGAGCCCCGCCTTCAACGAGCAGTTCACCTTCCAGGTACAACGTGGCGCCGCCGCTTCTGAGGCTCCATCACAGAGTGCTGCTTCTGACCGGCTCCTGTGTTCAGATATCCAAGGCCTCGCTCCCGGCGTCGACGGCCGTCATGCAGGTGTTCGACTTCAACCGCTTCTCCAAACACAGCATCATCGGGGAGCTCAGGGTGCAGCTGGGCAGCGTGGACTGGAACCACGTCATCGAGGAGTGGCGGGACCTCGCCGAGCCCGCCAAGTTCGAGGTGACCTCACACCCGCTGCTGGTTGCTGGTGTTTGCTGTGAAGGCACTGACGTGTGTGTGTGTGTGTGTGTGTGTGTGTGTGTGTGTGTGTGTGTGTGTGTGTGTGTGTGTGTGTGTGTGTGTGTGTGTGTGTGTGTGTGTGTCGCTGCAGGAGGAAAACCTGGGGGAGATCTGTTTATCTCTGCGCTACGTTCCCACCGCCGGCAAACTGACGGTGGTGATCCTGGAGGCCAAGAACCTGAAAGCCATGGACGTCGGAGGAACCTCAGGTCGGAGCGGAGTTCAGGACTCACTGGTAGAAGGTGAAACCCGATGGATTCATTAATTCTGTGTTTCCAGATCCTTATGTGAAGGTCCAGTTGGCGCTGGACAAGAGGAAGTGGAAGAAAAGGAAAACGTCAGTGAAAAAGAAAACGCTGAACCCATACTACAACGAGTCCTTCACCTTCGACGTGTCGTTTGAAGAAATCCAGGTGATAAACGTGATGACTTTACTATCACCACAGCACATGATGAGGGAATGTCCATGGGAACGACATGAAAAGCATGTAGCTGAGCACGCTGCCTCCTGGCATCAGTAGACAGGGTCTAAGCTCTGGTCCTGTCCCCAGAGGGTGAACCTGGTGATCTCCATGTGGGACCACGACACCATGACCCGAAACGACGCCATGGGGAAGATCTTCCTGGGCTGCGACGCCGCCGGGAACCAGCTGAGGCACTGGGCCGACATGCTGTCCAACCCGCGGCGGCCCGTGGCTCAGTGGCACAGCCTGCTGTCGGCCGAGCAGGTCAACTCCACGCTGGCGCTGAGGAGGAAGTTCCCGCTGGTGGGAAAGATGCCCTTCTGATGGGAAACCCCAGAGGAGCACGGAGCGCAGAGAAGATTGTCTGCAGCTGATTACTGTATTTTACCATAAAGAATTAATCATAAAACAAATCCTACCAACATCAGCACTTTTTTCCTAATGTCAAGCAAATGTATGTAAATAAAATGTTACCTCATGTAATCCATTGTACTGTGTGCGTGTCCTCTGGTGACTAACACTTTATCCACGAACCAGTCGATTCTAAGTGTGTCGTGCTTTAGTTTCATCCACTGATGTCTTGGACAAATCACGACTGGGCGTTTGTGGTTAATGATTCTCCTGGAGTCTGAGAAGCACCAGAACTGCTCCTCAGTGGACGCTGCCTGCAGCCATGCTGGTGGGCTCTCTGCTGGTTCTGCTGGGCTCCCAGTGCGTGTGGGCCAGGAAGTCGGAGCCGTGGCTCGGTGAGGGGAGCGCGGGTCTGTTCAGGGGAGCCGACCGGTACGACTTCGCCGTGGAGCTTCCTGCCGCGGCGACGGAGTGTTTCTGGCACTTCGCTCATCAGAGCGGACGCTTCTACCTGACGTTCATGGTGAGTTCTGACCTTTAACCTGCGACTGTAGCGGGTCCCATGGATTTAAATGTTTTTTAAATGGAATGAATGGAGGAGTTTGTTTCTGGGTCTTTGTGCCAGTTGTCCTTGTCCTTATCGCATGACATTGAAGGTGACTTAGTTTGACGTCTGATACGGGCACCAGCGTTTACATTTACCCTGGACGTACACGTACACGTGCTTGTGCTTGGTGTGTGTGGTGAACACAGGTCCAGTGGACCACGGGCGTGGCCACAGACCCTCGGCTCTTTGTGACCGTCAGCTCACCGCAGGCCGCTCTCATGGCTTCTAAGAACGCTCCCGTTGGTCAGATGAACTTCGAGACCGATGTGACAGGTGGCCTCATCAGAAATGCCTCCAGAACCACAGTCCAGTATAAGTTCCACTGAAGGAACCTCTGCTTTGTCCTGGCAGGTTTTTACCGGATGTGTCTCGGGAACCACAACAACCGGTTTGGCAGCGTCAGGGTGTTTCTGAACTTTGGTGTCATCTATGAAGGCTTTCAGGAGTCAGAGAGAGAAATGGAGGAAGAGAAGAAGGTCCTCAACAGCACGTTGACCGGCATCGAGGTAATGGTTGATGGTCAGAGGCTGCAGCAGCCTGTTTCAAAAGCATATAGATTTAACTGCAATATCAATTGTTACTACTGAATAGTTCCTGACATCACCATTAAGTGTAACTAGGACACACTGTTGATAGGAAAGCCTGCAGAGACTCCAGAATCACGTCTTCCACATGTGGCGTCATTACAACTTTGCTCGGATGAGGAAAGGGAAGGACCATCACCTCCTCCTGTCCAACCTCAGCTACGTCGGCTGCTGGTCGGCCGCTCAGTGCCTGCTCATGCTCCTGGCTGGAATCCTGCAGCTCCTCGTCCTCAGAAGACTCTTCCACACAGACTCCAGCCGCTCCAGATGCTGAGAGCAAGACGGTCACGTCTGACAGTCCTGCATCGCTGTGATTATTGTGAATGTTTTGTACCTTTATGGTATTAGAGCAGAATCACAGTAAATAAATGAGTGAATATTATTAATCATGGCATAAACAGTTTGTAGACTGAGTACCTCATTCATGTGCAGGTTTTGAAATCGACCCTGAACTTTGACCTCTGTGAAAAGCACATTTTCCTGTTTGTCTTCGCATTGTGTGGTTCTTTAACAGTGATGTAGTCGTACTTTGAGAAGTGCAGATGGGTTTTTCTCTGCTCGTTCCTGATACTTGCGTTGTCCCTGACTCTGAAGGAAAAGAGCGCCAGCTGTGCTTCCACCTGAGACAACAGAGGAGATACGTGAAGAGGAAGAGGTAGAAGAAGAGTATGTTTCTGGAGCAACAGAAGCAGATACACAAAGCGCCTTGGAACCGACAACAAACACTTCAAAGGCGTCACGATCACACGGGGAAGAACCCACATGCGCAGCGCAGACAGGACGTGATTTTATTAATGGCGTTGTCAGACAGGCACAGGTCGGTACATGGGTTAGCAGTTAGAATAAACAGAGTCCAGAGTCCAATACAGTGTCGACAGGGAGCAACACCAGGTCAAACCCCAGGCAAAAGCGTACACGGCTGGAGGGTCGAACAGGTCTGATCAAACAGTGGCAAACAGGAGGGATGAGTACTGGTGCCTAAAGGCCGGAGCGCGATTACAGCTGGTGGTCACGTGACAGACAAACACAGGGGAACTAAACAGGAACCTATCAAAATAAGACAGGAAACCCCAAAACAGGCAAGATAGTGGTGACAACAAAGCCGGTGGTAACAAAAGGCTTCATGCAATTACTCACAGAGTCAAATAATAAAAGACTGGACGACCTGATCAGAGAAGTGTTGGAATTAATACAGAGTCTGCACTTTACCCAGCGAGATGTGGAGGACATCGAAGCAGCCGTGGAAGAACAGACAGCAGAGAAAGGAAATGAGGGCTGATGTGAGAGTCTGTAACAATAACAGATAAAATAGAGCATTTGGAAGCACAGTTCTACTACACTGTAACACTCAGCTGTCAGATTCACCATCCACGTGTGTCCACAAATGTGAAGTGCTGTTTAGACAAGTGTGACCAATTCTTAACCTACTTTAATGACCTGCTCTCTTCTCCCCGTCCCCTAATCCTCCTTCAACATGTTCCACCACATCCTCCTGCTCTGTTGCTCTTTTCACCACCCTCTTCACCCACTCATTCCCTTTGATGCCACATGGCCCGGGAAACAACTTTACCACAATCTCCCTGCTATTCTGACTTAATAAGTCCAGAACTTCAAACAGAATAGAACTAACAACATTAAAATCCTCCACTTGTCTTTTCTCTTTCTCCAGACCCATCTCCACCCTCACCTCTTTCTGCCTCCTTAAAGGATCCACCTCCACCTCCACCTCACCAGCGCCCAACTGTCCTACCCACTCGTCACCCTTCCCCCCAAAGCCTGCCACCACCCTCTCTCGGTCCCAGCACCAGTCTAATACGGGTTTCTCTGGGTAGTTACCGTCCTTCCCCTTCAGACTTACCCAATAGTTCACAGCCAGATGTTTTCTTCTGGGACTGAGACGCATGACACCTGTCTCTACCCTTAATGCACAAATTAGCATATCATACACATCATTCAGAGCATCCACACTCCCCCAGTGTTTCCCTGCGAGAGACCTCATTACATTCACCACTTTCATACATACTCAACATGCTCCCTCCAGCGACACCTAAGAACTTAACACACTTAACCAGCTCTATTTCCCTCCCATATAGTTTCAGACCCCAACCTTCACCCACCTTTCCTTTTGTAAACACCATTGCTTTTGGGGCAGAAAGTGGGGCTTTATTAAAACCCCATTCTTGACCTTTGTTAACTCCTTCCTGCACCTTCTTAACAAACCAGTCTCTGTTCCTTCCTCTTTTCCGAATTGCAACATTGTCCGCAAAAAGAGACCTCCCCGAGCCCTTATCCAACCCACTGAACACATGATCATGATAATAAAAAGTACAGGACTGACCACGCTACCTTGAGGCGTACCATTCTCTATTACACGCTTCCTGGAAAACTCCCCCTCCACCTTTACTTGAATTTCTCTCTTTCCTAAAGCCACTGTGCTGCTCTGTGGTGAGTCAGGAAGGTGCACGTCTGGGTCTGAAGGGGAACTGCTGGAGAGCAACAGGAAGCTGTGAGCAGCAGGAGGAGTTCAAATCCCCTGAAGTTAGTTTCACTTTCTCACAGCGCTCAGAACATCCACTTCAGCAGCAGCTTAACTTCCACTTAACGGTAATCGATCCTTTGATTTGATTCTTCACTCTTTGAGCCCAGTCTTGTCGCTGAGCGTTGCTGCTGTGGCCTTTCTGTGTCTTCTCCCGCTGTCGGTTCTGTGAGCTGGTTCATCATCTGCAGACTCAGCAGCTAAATCAGAGCAGTGAGTCATTTGTGTAGCAGCAGCTCAGTATGTGGGTCTCTGGTGGCTTCAGTCAGTACAAACACACACGCTTTATCTGCTACGCTTCAATCTGTTGAGTCTGACGCTGCCTTAGAGACATCTGTTTTTCCAGTCAACATGAGGAACTGGTTTAAGGAACAAGTGTCCCTGTCCTTGTTATTTGATGAACCGCACACTTGAAACCATGGAGCCAACAGCTCACAGCCTTCACCCAGTGAACAAACAGAAACTAAAGGAAATGGCCAGTGTGTTTTTTTCCAGCAACATTTAATGTTACTGCATTTTTCTAGCATTTGTAGCAATAATCTTGGATCCATAGCTTTTCAAGGTCATTTGCGTTTGGTTTACACGTAATAAGTGAAATCTGCAGCCTTAAGATTTCTAATTGGCAGATGCTGATACTTTCTGCTTGTCTCTCAGCTGATCATGGACTTCATAGAACCCATCCTGTCCATCGCCACGCAGATCTACGAAGTGGCCGAGAACGTGAAGGCCAACAAGAAGCGCTGCCACCGGGTTTCTGAGCGAGTCAAAGCCCTGGAGTCTCTGGTGAGGTCCATCAAAAAGAGGGAGAAGCCACAAAGCGGTGGGGAGGTGGCGACGGCCCTGAGGGATCTGTCCTTCACCCTCATATCAGCCCAGAAGCTCATGGATAAATACGCCTCAGCCAAGTGGGTGGAGCGCATCCTGAAGTCCAGCAGCCACGGAGACGAGTTTGACAGCGTCAACGAGCGGCTCAACGACGCCTATCAGGTGCTGTCTGTGGCTCTGCAGGTGCAGCAGGGGGACGTGCTGTGCAAGGTGTTTGAACTGGGCTCCAGGGAGGAAGACAGGAGGGAGGACGAGGAAGAGCTGAAGAAATGTGAGAGGAGCCGCCCTGAAACTTTGTAGAGATGTAGCTGTGGAGGAGAGGACTGAAATAGGTTTGACTTGTTTGGGCGCTGGAGGGACGCATATGTAGTGAAAGCTCTTAAAGCATGTGAGGTTACTGAGCCACGTCGTTTTAGTACAAAGTTTTTATAAACAAAGTAACAGAACTGGGAATTTAGTTCTAAGAACGATTTTTTTTATTCTACTACATGTGACCAATTTGACAGGTGAACATTTTAATACATCACTTATAATCACTTGAACAGACGCCATATTCTAGGATAAAAGCTGACATGAAGCAGAAACACGGAGGCGTCAGCAGAGTTTCTTTGTCCACAGTGCTGCTGGAGTACATGAAGGCCCAGGAGGAGAAACTGGAAAGCCTCAAAAACAACGTGGAGAAGATCGTGCAGATGTGTGAGTGCATGGAAACACAAACGTGTGTTACAAGCAGCAGCAATAGAAACAGACACACTAGTAGTGAGAAGGTTAATGGACCTGGGAGCCATGAATGAGAGAACTGCAGTTCTGCCTGTAGTCCTGAAGGTGGGTCTGTGAAGGGTCACCCTCTCTCCCACTGACTCTGTGCTCCCACAGTGAACAGGCCCACGATCACCGAGGACATCAGGCTGATCAAACCCAGTGAGCTGACGTACAAACTTCCCAAAGAGCCCTTCATGACAACACCAACCTCAAAGGTCTACAAAGGAGAGTATCGCGGATTCACAGTGGCCATTAAGAGATACACGGACCTGGTGGCCACCAGCGCCGCTAGATTTCAGTTCGTATTGTTTTAATTTGCTTTGACAATCAATTCAGTTTGTAAAACACCAGATCACAGCAATTACTTTAAGAACCAATGCTTTGCTCCAGGCTCTGTAATGAAATGCTGTGATTTAGTGACAGCTGTTTGCACACATCTGATTCCACGATGTGACAGTCACATTCATTTCTCACTCAAACAGGGAGGTGAAGCCAGTTTTTAATAAAGAAGTGCAAACTATGAAGAAGTTCGAGTCGCCCAACATCCTGCGGCTGTTTGGCATCTGTGTGGAGGATGAGGACGGTGAGTGGCCTCCATGTGTATGGAGCTAAATTGGGCCCATATATCTTGAAAGCCAAAAAAAACGATTTGAAAGAAGAACCCAGCATGTGACCACCACCGGCCACAGCCGGACAGAAGCTCTCTGACGTCCTGGGGCTCAGCTGTGGTGCAGCAGATATTCAGTACAGGAGCTCTCCCCACCCTCTCATATTAGTTAGACACATTGATTTGACATAAAAACTACTATACGATGTGCAAAATACTGTAGGTTTTAGCTAGAGTTTCCAACAAGCGTATCTAATGCTGCATCACTTACATTTGTGGCTGAACAAAAGTAACATGTTGCAAAACTATGACACTATAAACACACTATGCTGGACAATTATTGCCTTTTAAAGAGTTTTTATAGTGATGGGAAATTTAAAGACGTCTTGTCTTTGATGCCCACTTTGGACTGTGTGCTGGGGCGGAGAGTGAAGCGGCTGGGATGAGAATCAATTCCCCCAAGTCTGAATCTGTCGTGGTGAAGAGAGAGCTGAGCCGAAAGGCGAAGCTCTAGATTTACCCGTCAGTCTTGAGTCAGTCAGTTGAGGAGGCTCGGGCATGTGTTTCAGATGCCTCCTGGACGCCTCCCTGGGGAGGTGTTCTGGGCATATCCCACCAGAAGGAGGCCCCAGGGAGACCCAGGACACGCTGGAGGGACTATGTCTCTCGTCTGGTCTGGGAACGCCTTGGGGTCCCACCGGAAGAGCTGGAAGAAGCGTCCAGGGAGAGGGAAGTCTGGAACTCTTTGCTCAGAAAGCTGCCCCCGATAAAGCGGTTGAAGATGGATGGATGGATGGATGGATGGATGGATGGATGGATGGATGGATGGATGGATGGATGGATGGATGGATGGATGGATGGATGGATGGATGGATGGATGGATGGATGGATGGATGGATGGATGATGGAATGATAATTATTCCTCCAGTTCCCACAGCTCCTAAAGGCAAATGTCCATAAGACGTTTTGATAGGTCCTCTGTGTGTTAGTCCCGCCCCCACATGCCATGTTGGCCCAAAAGTCTGAACCTGAAAAGACAAGAGCTGAACCTGAAAATAAGAACTGTAAGTGAAAAAAAGACATATGGGCCCAATTTAGCTCAATAGATGTAGAGCCCACGTGACTGTGGAGCACATTTAACATAATAATTGTGTGAGTTGACCTTGTGACATAGGACCCAGCCCTCAGTTCCTCATCATCATGGAGTACTGTGAGAAGGGAAGCCTTCGAGAGGTTCTGAATTCTGATACACTGTCCTGGACCATCAGAGCTCACATGTGTCTGGACGCAGCACAAGGACTTTACCGGTGAGTCTGTGGAGTCTGTTTCTTTTTGTGTTTAATTAGACAGAGCAAGGTGATTTCCACACATACGTTGATTTTCTTTCAGGGTTCTTTAAACTTGTATCGAATTAGTGTTGCTTCATATCACAGGTGGACTGATGCAGATGACTTTATATGCACCTCTTCCACTTTCTTAGACTCCACCAGACAGAAGAAAAAAGCAAAGTTCATGGATGCATCGACAGCAACAAGTTCCTGGTGGCTGAAGGCTACAGGGTCAAGGTAGTGAGCCCAGTGCATGCTGGGATTGTTTGCAGACTGTTTAATAATTTAAAAATGATTAGCCTGATATGTTTGTTTTTTTAGTTAGGAGGTTTTGAGCTGGCAAAATCAGAAACGTCACTGAAAAAGCTGCCGTGGGCCAATAAGTGCACATCACTGCATTACTCTTGTCCTGGGATTCTGCAAAGCATCAACCATGTCTACAGCAAAGAGTGTGAGATGTACAGGTACCATGACATTGTTTCATAACTCATTATTAAACTTTTGTACATAAAGACCTCACTAAAGCTAACAACAAACTGTCAGAAGGCATTGTATATTAATTCATTCAGTTTTATTCATA
This sequence comes from Betta splendens, assembly GCF_900634795.4. Taxonomy (NCBI): domain Eukaryota; kingdom Metazoa; phylum Chordata; class Actinopteri; order Anabantiformes; family Osphronemidae; genus Betta; species Betta splendens. The sequence goes on along the minus strand of NC_040886.2, from coordinate 17,764,881 downwards.
CTGTCCCTCTAACCATGGCTGTTCTTGTTTCATGATGGATTTAAAGACCTCCTTACTAAACTGCAGGCAGCAGGCAGTAATTCTTCTGAAGAGTTTTTAAAAAGTCCCTCTGAAGAAGAAAGCCTCTATTAGTCATTATCACATCTTACAATGTAACTAAATTGGTTTTCTGTATTCAACCCCCCGGGGCAGCAGTGGGCTGCCATGCAGGGCGCCCAGAGCTAATGCTCCCTGAAGTGTCTTATTCAAGGACACGCCTGGAGCCCTGGTGGGTTTGAGCCTGTTAACATCAGGCACTGACTTCCCTGTCAATGAACCATGATCCAACACCCAAATGTCTGCAAAACAACTGTCAGGTCATTAAACAGTAAGAGAACCTGTCTAAGCTTAAAATGTTGTCTTTCAGCTTTGGAATCCTCATGTGGGAGATTTCAACCAGTCAGACACCGTTTAAAGGTTTGTATCTGCACACGAGTAGCACATATGCATGTTACACAGACAGAGGACGTGTGACGCAGCGAGAGTGCAGGTTCTGACTTTTGTTTGTCTGTCTTTATTCAGATTAGAACAGCTGAACAAAACATACTTTACACTTAGTCCCTGACTATTAAAATACTTAGTTTTACCTTTTTTATGATTTTTTCTTGGTCTTTCCCCAGATTGTTCTAGGAAGCAAATCTATGAGAAAGTGTACGTAGAGAAATTTCAGGAGCCACTTCCCGATGACTGTCCTGCCTCACTTAGAGAGTTGATCGATGCCTGCAGGGCCTTCGACAGCTTCCAGAGACCTTCGGCTGGAGGTAAATCATGATAAATAATGTTGTCAACTCGTGTAACGTGCTGTAGATTAAACCCTAGGTCTGAATAAAAACTATGTTTCTCTTCTGCAGTGCTGGTGGATAAACTGCGCAGTGTGGTGGCACAGTTGGAGGAGCAGTAGACTTCTTTGACCCCCTGTTCCTTTGTCAGGGTCGCTTAAAAAAGCTTGGATGTGAAGCTGATGTCAAAAAAAAATATTACAGCAAATAGAAACCACTAAACTGACCTAAGTATTGCTTTGGGGATTTTACAGATTTAAAAACTAGTCATGAAGCTCATGAAACTGAAAACATGGTGCTACAGAAAAACCTATAATGGTGTCAAACGAGACGTTTGGGATCAATAAATGTTTTTTATCCATCAAAATTGTCGATTTATGTTGGCTTGAAATAAGACTCGTTGCCTTTCGTTTGCATTTCCACTTTTCTACTTTTCTTCTTGGACAGAGACTTTATTTACTCTTTTGGTCAAAGATCAGGCGACGGTCAAAAAAAGTATTAATTTAATGACAAAATAGTATGAAATGTCTAAAGAACAAAAGAGAAACCTTTGGGGAGATAAGACCTATACATTTATATGGTCACAACTCAGCCCTGCGATGGACTGGCGACCTGTCCAGGTGTCCCCGCCTCTCGCCCGTGAATAGCTGGGATGAGCTCCAGTGTATGGAGTCAAATTAGGGTCACATTAGATTTGTGCATGTGTAACCAGATGCGTGTGTGCGTAAACCAGTCTGTGCGTGCGTAACCAGAGTTGTACTTGTAGACTTAGTGGGGCTTTACCATGCTTACACTTATAATTTGGGGCGTTAAAAGTACGCACAAATCATGGCTAAATTCACAAATAAAATGTCTCCGGAACCACAACAACCGGTTTGGCAGCGTCAGGGTGTTTCTGAACTTTGGTGTCATCTATGAAGGCTTTCAGGAGTCAGAGAGAGAAATGGAGGAAGAGAAGAAGGTCCTCAACAGCACGTTGACCAGCATCGAGGTAATGGTTGATGGTCAGAGGCTGCAGCAGCCTGTTTCAAAAGCATATAGATTTAACTGCAATATCAATTGTTACTACTGAATAGTTCCTGACATCACCATTAAGTGTAACTAGGACACACTGTTGATAGGAAAGCCTGCAGAGACTCCAGAATCACGTCTTCCACATGTGGCGTCATTACAACTTTGCTCGGATGAGGAAAGGGAAGGACCATCACCTCCTCCTGTCCAACCTCAGCTACGTCGGCTGCTGGTCGGCCGCTCAGTGCCTGCTCATGCTCCTGGCTGGAATCCTGCAGCTCCTCGTCCTCAGAAGACTCTTCCACACAGACTCCAGCCGCTCCAGACGCTGTGATTAAGGAATGTTTTGTACTTTATGGTATTAGAGCAGAATCACATTGTGTGGCTTCTTTAACTTGCTGCATCCAACCTGACGGAGCATCGTCAGGTCAGCGATAACCCCAGTAGTCCTGTATGGAGTTGAGTGCTGGCAGTACAGGCAGAGACAGTGTCACGGTTCACGGTGAAGGACCCACACGCACAGCTTGCATGAACTCAGGTAAGTGAGGAGTTATTCAGGCTGGTGGTCAGGCAGGCAAAGTAGGTACACAGGTAATGAAATCAAGGCAACTGTACAGACGGGGAGCAGGCAAGGCTGGGTCAGAACACGGGCCACAGCTGGTACACGGCAGGACTTACAGACATGAACGCTGGAGAGTTGGACGGGTCAATGAACAACAATCTGGCAGATAAACAGGGTGAATACTGGTGCTTAAATGCATGACCTGATTATGGACTGACTGCAGCTGGGGAGTAAAGATGAAGCAAGACCAAATGCCTATGGCAGGACAGGAAGCGGCAAAAGTAAAACAGGAACTGATGACATGTGACAAGGTAAAATCAAACTAGCACTAAGACCGGCAGGAACAAAACAGGAAATACCAAAATAAAACCGGAAAACCAGACGCGATGCTGAGACTGTGACAGACAGGAAGAGGCTCAGCAAGCTGGTTCAGAAAGCCTGGGCTGCACACTGGGGTCCATGGAGGAGGTGGTGGACAGAAGGATCCATCATGGATGTTATCATGGACCCCTCCACCCCCTGCACCACCTACACGGTGTATTACATTCCACTCGTTTGTTCTGCTGCTGTTCTGTCGTTGTTTTTATACTGGTTATATTACTATTTTTACTATTTATTGTTCTTCCATACTGCTGTACTGTTTGTCCTATTTAATGTCTCCTTGCTGCTGCTTGTGGGATGAAGTCTGTGTGCTCTGCTGCTCTGTGGTGAGTCAGGAAGGTGCACGTCTGGGTCTGAAGGGGAACTGCTGAAGAGCAACAGGAAGCTGTGAGCAGCAGGAGGAGGAGGAGGAGTTCAAATCCCCTGAAGTTAGTTTCACTTTCTCAGAACATCCACTTCAGCAGCAGCTTAACTTCCACTTAACGGTAATCGATCCTTTGATTTGATTCTTCACTCTTTGAGCCCAGTCTTGTCGCTGAGCGTTGCTGCTGTCGCCTTTCTGTGTCTTCTCCCGCTGTCGGTTCTGTGAGCTGGTTCATCATCTGCAGACTCAGCAGCTAAATCAGAGCAGTGAGTCATTTGTGTAGCAGCAGCTCAGTATGTGGGTCTCTGGTGGCTTCAGTCAGTACAAACACACACGCTTTATCTGCTACGCTTCAATCTGTTGAGTCTGACGCTGCCTTAGAGACATCTGTTTTTCCAGTCAACATGAGGAACTGGTTTAAGGAACAAGTGTCCCTGTCCTTGTTATTTGATGAACCGCACACTTGAAACCATGGAGCCAACAGCTCACAGCCTTCACCCAGTGAATAAACAGAAACTAAAGGAAATGTCCAGTGTGTTTTTTCCAGCAACATTTAATGTTACTGCAACGTTTGTAGCATTAATCTTGGATCCATAGCTTTTCAAGGTCATTTGCGTTTGGTTTACAAGTAATAAGTGAAATCTGCAGCCTTAAGATTTCTAATTGGCAGATGCTGATACTTTCTGCTTGTCTCTCAGCTGATCATGGACTTCATAGAACCCATCCTGTCCATCGCCACTCAGATCTACGAAGTGGCCGAGAACGTGAAGGCCAACAAGAAGCGCTGCCACCGGGTTTCTGAGCGAGTCAAAGCCCTGGAGTCTCTGGTGAGGTCCATCAAAAAGAGGGAGAAGCCACAAAGCGGTGGGGAGGTGGCGACGGCCCTGAGGGATCTGTCCTTCACCCTCATATCAGCCCAGAAGCTCATGGATAAATACGCCTCAGCCAAGTGGGTGGAGCGCATCCTGAAGTCCAGCAGCCACGGAGACGAGTTTGACAGCGTCAACGAGCGGCTCAACGACGCCTATCAGGTGCTGTCTGTGGCTCTGCAGGTGCAGCAGGGGGACGTGCTGTGCAAGGTGTTTGAACTGGGCTCCAGGGAGGAAGACAGGAGGGAGGACGAGGAAGAGCTGAAGAAATGTGAGAGGAGCCGCCCTGAAACTTTGTAGAGATGTAGCTGTGGAGGAGAGGACTGAAATAGGTTTGACTTGTTTGGGCGCTGGAGGGACGCATATGTAGTGAAAGCTCTTAAAGCATGTGAGGTTACTGAGCCACGTTGTTTTAGTACAAAGTTTTTATAAACAAAGTAACAGAACTGGGAATTTAGTTCTAAGAACGATTTTTTTTATTCTACTACATGTGACCAATTTGACAGGTGAACATTTTAATACATCACTTATAATCACTTGAACAGACGCCATATTCTAGGATAAAAGCTGACATGAAGCAGAAACACGGAGGCGTCAGCAGAGTTTCTTTGTCCACAGTGCTGCTGGAGTACATGAAGGCCCAGGAGGAGAAACTGGAAAGCCTCAAAAACAACGTGGAGAAGATCGTGCAGATGTGTGAGTGCATGGAAACACAAACGTGTGTTACAAGCAGCAGCAATAGAAACAGACACACTAGTAGTGAGAAGGTTAATGGACCTGGGAGCCATGAATGAGAGAACTGCAGTTCTGCCTGTAGTCCTGAAGGTGGGTCTGTGAAGGGTCACCCTCTCTCCCACTGACTCTGTGCTCCCACAGTGAACAGGCCCACGATCACCGAGGACATCAGGCTGATCAAACCCAGTGAGCTGACGTACAAACTTCCCAAAGAGCCCTTCATGACAACACCAACCTCAAAGGTCTACAAAGGAGAGTATCGCGGATTCACAGTGGCCATTAAGAGATACACGGACCTGGTGGCCACCAGCGCCGCTAGATTTCAGTTCGTATTGTTTTAATTTGCTTTGAGAATCAATTCAGTTTGTAAAACACCAGATCACAGCAATTACTTTAAGAACCAATGCTTTGCTCCAGGCTCTGTAATGAAGTGATTTAGTGACAGCTGTTTGCACACATCTGATGCCATGACAGTCACATTCATTTCTCACTCAAACAGGGAGGTGAAGCCAGTTTTTAATAAAGAAGTGCAAACTATGAAGAAGTTCGAGTCGCCCAACATCCTGCGGCTGTTTGGCATCTGTGTGGAGGATGAGGACGGTGAGTGGCCTCCATGTGTATGGAGCTAAATTGGGCCCATATATCTTGAAAGCCAAAAAAAACGATTTGAAAGAAGAACCCAGCATGTGACCACCACCGGCCACAGCCGGACAGAAGCTCTCTGACGTCCTGGGGCTCAGCTGTGGTGCAGCAGATATTCAGTACAGGAGCTCTCCCCACCCTCTCATATTAGTTAGACACATTGATTTGACATAAAAACTACTATACGATGTGCAAAATACTGTAGGTTTTAGCTAGAGTTTCCAACAAGCGTATCTAATGCTGCATTCACTTACTGTACATTTGTGGCTGAACAAAAGTAACATGTTGCAAAACTATGACACTATAAACACACTATGCTGGACAATTATTGCCCTTTAAAGAGTTTTTATAGTGGTGGGAAATTTAAAGACGTCTTGTCTTTGATGCCCACTTTGGACTGTGTGCTGGGGCGGAGAGTGAAGCGGCTGGGATGAGAATCAATTCCCCCAAGTCTGAATCTGTCGTGGTGAAGAGAGAGCTGAGCCGAAAGGCGAAGCTCTAGATTTACCCGTCAGTCTTGAGTCAGTCAGTTGAGGAGGCTCGGGCATGTGTTTCAGATGCCTCCTGGACGCCTCCCTGGGGAGGTCTTCTGGGCATGTCCCACCGGTAGGAGGCCCCAGGGAGACCCAGGACACGCTGGAGGGACTATGTCTCTCGTCTGGTCTGGGAACGCCTTGGGGTCCCACCGGAAGAGCTGGAAGAAGCGTCCAGGGAGAGGAAGTCTGGAACTCTTTGCTCAGAAAGCTGCCCCCGATAAAGCGGTTGAAGATGGATGGATGGATGGATGGATGGATGGATGGATGGATGGATGGATGGATGGATGGATGGATGGATGGATGGGTGGGTGGGTGGGTGGATGGATGGATGGATGGATGGATGGATGGATGGGTGGATGGATGGATGGATGGATGGATGGATGGATGGATGGATGGATGGATGGATGGATGGATGGATGGATGGATGGATGATGCCTATTTTATTTGAAGCAAGCCCTTAAGTAGGTAATTTAAAACTTGTAATAATTATTCCTCCAGTTCCCACAGCTCCTAAAGGCAAATGTCCATAAGACGTTTTGATAGGTCCTCTGTGTGTTAGTCCCGCCCCCACATGCCATGTTGGCCCAAAAGTCTGAACCTGAAAAGACAAGAGCTAAACCTGAAAATAAGAACTGTAAGTGAAAAAAAGACATATGGGCCCAATTTAGCTCAATAGATGTAGAGCCCACGTGACTGTGGAGCACATTTAACATAATAATTGTGTGAGTTGACATTGTGACATAGGACCCAGCCCTCAGTTCCTCATCATCATGGAGTACTGTGAGAAGGGAAGCCTTCGAGAGGTTCTGAATTCTGATACACTGTCCTGGACCATCAGAGCTCACATGTGTCTGGACGCAGCACAAGGACTTTACCGGTGAGTCTGTGGAGTCTGTTTCTTTTTGTGTTTAATTAGACAGAGCAAGGTGATTTCCACACATACGTTGATTTTCTTTCAGGGTTCTTTAAACTTGTATCGAATTAGTGTTGCTTTATATCACAGGTGGACTGATGCAGATGACTTTATATGCACCTCTTCCACTTTCTTAGACTCCACCAGACAGAAGAAAAAAGCAAAGTTCATGGATGCATCGACAGCAACAAGTTCCTGGTGGCTGAAGGCTACAGGGTCAAGGTAGTGAGCCCAGTGCATGCTGGGATTGTTTGCAGACTGTTTAATAATTTAAAAATGATTAGCCTGATATGTTTGTTTTTTTAGTTAGGAGGTTTTGAGCTGGCAAAATCAGAAACGTCACTGAAAAAGCTGCCGTGGGCCAATAAGTGCACATCACTGCATTACTCTTGTCCTGGGATTCTGCAAAGCATCAACCATGTCTACAGCAAAGAGTGTGAGATGTACAGGTACCATGACATTGTTTCATAACTTATTAATAAAGTTTTGTTCATAAAGATCTCACTAAAGCTAACAACAAACTGTCAGAAGGCATTGTATATTAATTCATTCAGTTTTATTCATACTGTCCCTCTAACCATGGCTGTTCTTGTTTCATGATGGATTTAAAGACCTCCTTACTAAACTGCAGGCAGCAGGCAGTAATTCTTCTGAAGAGTCTTTAAAAAGTCCCTCTGAAGAAGAAAGCCTCTATTAGTCATTATCACATCTTACAATGTAACTAAATTGGTTTTCTGTATTCAACCCCCCGGGGCAGCAGTGGGCTGCCATGCAGGGCGCCCAGAGCTAATGCTCCCTGAAGTGTCTTATTCAAGGACACGCCTGGAGCCCTGGTGGGTTTGAGCCTGTTAACATCAGGCACTGACTTCCCTGTCAATGAACCATGATCAAACACCCAAATGTCTGCAAAACAACTGTCAGGTCATTAAACAGTAAGAGAACCTGTCTAAGCTTAAAATGTTGTCTTTCAGCTTTGGAATCCTCATGTGGGAGATTTCAACCAGTCAGACACCGTTTAAAGGTTTGTATCTGCACACGAGTAGCACATATGCATGTTACACAGACAGAGGACGTGTGACGCAGCGAGAGTGCAGGTTCTGACTTTTGTTTGTCTGTCTTTATTCAGATTAGAACAGCTGAACAAAACATACTTTACACTTAGTCCCTGACTATTAAAATACTTAGTTTTACCTTTTTTATGATTTTTTCTTGGTCTTTCCCCAGATTGTTCTAGGAAGCAAATCTATGAGAAAGTGTACGTAGAGAAATTTCAGGAGCCACTTCCCGATGACTGTCCTGCCTCACTTAGAGAGTTGATCGATGCCTGCAGGGCCTTCGACAGCTTCCAGAGACCTTCGGCTGGAGGTAAATCATGATAAATAATGTTGTCAACTCGTGTAACGTGCTGTAGATTAAACCCTAGGTCTGAATAAAAACTATGTTTCTCTTCTGCAGTGCTGGTGGATAAACTGCGCAGTGTGGTGGCACAGTTGGAGGAGCAGTAGACTTCTTTGACCCCCTGTTCCTTTGTCAGGGTCGCATAAAAAAGCTTGGATGTGAAGCTGATGTAAAAAAAAAAAAATATTACAGCAAATAGAAACCTCAAAATTGACCTAAGTATTGTTTTGGGGATTTTACAGATTATAAAACTAGTCATGAAGCTCATGAAACTGAAAACATGGTGCTACAGAAAAACCTATAATGGTGTCAAACGAGACGTTTGGGATCAATAAATGTTTTTTATCCAATAAAATTGTCGATTTATGTTGGCTTGAAATAAGACTCGTTGCCTTTCGTTTGCATTTCCACTTTTCTACTTTTCTTCTTGGACAGAGACTTTATTTACTCTTTTGGTCAAAGATCAGGCGACGGTCAAAAAAAGTATTAATTTAATGACAAAATAGTATGAAATGTCTAAAGAACAAAAGAGAAACCTTTGGGGAGATAAGACCTATACATTTATATGGTCACAACTCAGCCCTGCGATGGACTGGCGACCTGTCCAGGTGTCCCCGCCTCTCGCCCGTGAATAGCTGGGATGAGCTCCAGTGTATGGAGTCAAATTAGGGTCACATTAGATTTGTGCATGTGTAACCAGATGCGTGTGTGCGTAAACCAGTCTGTGCGTGCGTAACCAGAGTTGTACTTGTAGACTTAGTGGGGCTTTACCATGCTTACACTTATAATTTGGGGCGTTAAAAGTACGCACAAATCATGGCTAAATTCACAAATAAAATGTCTCCGGAACCACAACAACCGGTTTGGCAGCGTCAGGGTGTTTCTGAACTTTGGTGTCATCTATGAAGGCTTTCAGGAGTCAGAGAGAGAAATGGAGGAAGAGAAGAAGGTCCTCAACAGCACGTTGACCAGCATCGAGGTAATGGTTGATGGTCAGAGGCTGCAGCAGCCTGTTTCAAAAGCATATAGATTTAACTGCAATATCAATTGTTACTACTGAATAGTTCCTGACATCACCATTAAGTGTAACTAGGACACACTGTTGATAGGAAAGCCTGCAGAGACTCCAGAATCACGTCTTCCACATGTGGCGTCATTACAACTTTGCTCGGATGAGGAAAGGGAAGGACCATCACCTCCTCCTGTCCAACCTCAGCTACGTCGGCTGCTGGTCGGCCGCTCAGTGCCTGCTCATGCTCCTGGCTGGAATCCTGCAGCTCCTCGTCCTCAGAAGACTCTTCCACACAGACTCCAGCCGCTCCAGACGCTGTGATTAAGGAATGTTTTGTACTTTATGGTATTAGAGCAGAATCACATTGTGTGGCTTCTTTAACTTGCTGCATCCAACCTGACGGAGCATCGTCAGGTCAGCGATAACCCCAGTAGTCCTGTATGGAGTTGAGTGCTGGCAGTACAGGCAGAGACAGTGTCACGGTTCACGGTGAAGGACCCACACGCACAGCTTGCATGAACTCAGGTAAGTGAGGAGTTATTCAGGCTGGTGGTCAGGCAGGCAAAGTAGGTACACAGGTAATGAAATCAAGGCAACTGTACAGACGGGGAGCAGGCAAGGCTGGGTCAGAACACGGGCCACAGCTGGTACACGGCAGGACTTACAGACATGAACGCTGGAGAGTTGGACGGGTCAATGAACAACAATCTGGCAGATAAACAGGGTGAATACTGGTGCTTAAATGCATGACCTGATTATGGACTGACTGCAGCTGGGGAGTAAAGATGAAGCAAGACCAAATGCCTATGGCAGGACAGGAAGCGGCAAAAGTAAAACAGGAACTGATGACATGTGACAAGGTAAAATCAAACTAGCACTAAGACCGGCAGGAACAAAACAGGAAATACCAAAATAAAACCGGAAAACCAGACGCGATGCTGAGACTGTGACAGACAGGAAGAGGCTCAGCAAGCTGGTTCAGAAAGCCTGGGCTGCACACTGGGGTCCATGGAGGAGGTGGTGGACAGAAGGATCCATCATGGATGTTATCATGGACCCCTCCACCCCCTGCACCACCTACACGGTGTATTACATTCCACTCGTTTGTTCTGCTGCTGTTCTGTCGTTGTTTTTATACTGGTTATATTACTATTTTTACTATTTATTGTTCTTCCATACTGCTGTACTGTTTGTCCTATTTAATGTCTCCTTGCTGCTGCTTGTGGGATGAAGTCTGTGTGCTCTGCTGCTCTGTGGTGAGTCAGGAAGGTGCACGTCTGGGTCTGAAGGGGAACTGCTGAAGAGCAACAGGAAGCTGTGAGCAGCAGGAGGAGGAGGAGGAGTTCAAATCCCCTGAAGTTAGTTTCACTTTCTCAGAACATCCACTTCAGCAGCAGCTTAACTTCCACTTAACGGTAATCGATCCTTTGATTTGATTCTTCACTCTTTGAGCCCAGTCTTGTCGCTGAGCGTTGCTGCTGTCGCCTTTCTGTGTCTTCTCCCGCTGTCGGTTCTGTGAGCTGGTTCATCATCTGCAGACTCAGCAGCTAAATCAGAGCAGTGAGTCATTTGTGTAGCAGCAGCTCAGTATGTGGGTCTCTGGTGGCTTCAGTCAGTACAAACACACACGCTTTATCTGCTACGCTTCAATCTGTTGAGTCTGACGCTGCCTTAGAGACATCTGTTTTTCCAGTCAACATGAGGAACTGGTTTAAGGAACAAGTGTCCCTGTCCTTGTTATTTGATGAACCGCACACTTGAAACCATGGAGCCAACAGCTCACAGCCTTCACCCAGTGAATAAACAGAAACTAAAGGAAATGTCCAGTGTGTTTTTTCCAGCAACATTTAATGTTACTGCAACGTTTGTAGCATTAATCTTGGATCCATAGCTTTTCAAGGTCATTTGCGTTTGGTTTACAAGTAATAAGTGAAATCTGCAGCCTTAAGATTTCTAATTGGCAGATGCTGATACTTTCTGCTTGTCTCTCAGCTGATCATGGACTTCATAGAACCCATCCTGTCCATCGCCACGCAGATCTACGAAGTGGCCGAGAACGTGAAGGCCAACAAGAAGCGCTGCCACCGGGTTTCTGAGCGAGTCAAAGCCCTGGAGTCTCTGGTGAGGTCCATCAAAAAGAGGGAGAAGCCACAAAGCGGTGGGGAGGTGGCGACGGCCCTGAGGGATCTGTCCTTCACCCTCATATCAGCCCAGAAGCTCATGGATAAATACGCCTCAGCCAAGTGGGTGGAGCGCATCCTGAAGTCCAGCAGCCACGGAGACGAGTTTGACAGCGTCAACGAGCGGCTCAACGACGCCTATCAGGTGCTGTCTGTGGCTCTGCAGGTGCAGCAGGGGGACGTGCTGTGCAAGGTGTTTGAACTGGGCTCCAGGGAGGAAGACAGGAGGGAGGACGAGGAAGAGCTGAAGAAATGTGAGAGGAGCCGCCCTGAAACTTTGTAGAGATGTAGCTGTGGAGGAGAGGACTGAAATAGGTTTGACTTGTTTGGGCGCTGGAGGGACGCATATGTAGTGAAAGCTCTTAAAGCATGTGAGGTTACTGAGCCACGTTGTTTTAGTACAAAGTTTCTAAAAACAAAGTAACAGAACTGGGAATTTAGTTCTAAGAACGATTTTTTTAAATTCTACTACATGTGACCAATTTGACAGATGAACATTTTAATACATCACTTATAATCACTTGAATAGACGCCATATTCTAGGATAAAAGCTGACATGAAGCAGAAACACGGAGGCGTCAGCAGAGTTTCTTTGTCCACAGTGCTGCTGGAGTACATGAAGGCCCAGGAGGAGAAACTGGAAAGCCTCAAAAACAACGTGGAGAAGATCGTGCAGATGTGTGAGTGCATGGAAACACAAACGTGTGTTACAAGCAGCAGCAATAGAAACAGACACACTAGTAGTGAGAAGGTTAATGGACCTGGGAGCCATGAATGAGAGAACTGCAGTTCTGCCTGTAGTCCTGAAGGTGGGTCTGTGAAGGGTCACCCTCTCTCCCACTGACTCTGTGCTCCCACAGTGAACAGGCCCACGATCACCGAGGACATCAGGCTGATCAAACCCAGTGAGCTGACGTACAAACTTCCCAAAGAGCCCTTCATGACAACACCAACCTCAAAGGTCTACAAAGGAGAGTATCGCGGATTCACAGTGGCCATTAAGAGATACACGGACCTGGTGGCCACCAGCGCCGCTAGATTTCAGTTCGTATTGTTTTAATTTGCTTTGAGAATCAATTCAGTTTGTAAAACACCAGATCACAGCAATTACTTTAAGAACCAATGCTTTGCTCCAGGCTCTGTAATGAAATGCTGTGATTTAGTGACAGCTGTTTGCACATGCCATGACAGTCACATTCATTTCTCACTCAAACAGGGAGGTGAAGCAAGTTTTTGATAAAGAAGTGCAAACTATGAAGAAGTTCGAGTCGCCCAACATCCTGCGGATGTTTGGCATCTGTGTGGAGGATGAGGACGGTGAGTGGCCTCCATGTGAAGCCCACGTGACTGTGGAGCACATTTAACATAATAATTGTGTGAGTTGACATTGTGACATAGGACCCAGCCCTCAGTTCCTCATCATCATGGAGTACTGTGAGAAGGGAAGCCTTCGAGAGGTTCTGAATTCTGATACACTGTCCTGGACCATCAGAGCTCACATGTGTCTGGACGCAGCACAAGGACTTTACCGGTGAGTCTGTGGAGTCTGTTTCTTTTTGTGTTTAATTAGACAGAGCAAGGTGATTTCCACACATACGTTGATTTTCTTTCAGGGTTCTTTAAACTTGTATCGAATTAGTGTTGCTTCATATATCAGGTGGACTGGTGCAGATGACTTTATATGCACCTCTTCCACTTTCTTAGACTCCACCAGACAGAAGAAAAAAGCAAAGTTCATGGATGCATCGACAGCAACAAGTTCCTGGTGGCTGAAGGCTACAGGGTCAAGGTAGTGAGCCCAGTGCATGCTGGGATTGTTTGCAGACTGTTTAATAATTTGAAATGATTAAATTATATTGGTGTTTGTTGTTGTTTTTTTATAGTTAGGAGGTTTTGAGCTGGCGCAAACAGAAACCTCACTGAAAAAGTTGTCAAGGGCCAATAGGAGCACATCGCTGAACTACTCTTGTCCTGAGATTCTGCAAAGCATCAACCACGCCTACAGCAAAGAATGTGAGATGTACAGGTACCATGACATTTATTTAAAACTCATTATTAAAGTTTTATTCATTAAGACCTTACTAAAGGTAAAAACACACTGTAGGAGACAAATGAGCAAACAAATGTATTCAGTTTCATTGATATTGTGCAAATTCACAACAAAGAAATAATGACTGACTCTAAACAGAAGTGTCTTTGCTCCAGCTGATTTCTACATTATATTACCTGTAAACAGGCGTTGACTTCCCTGTCAATGAACCATGATCAAACACCCAAATGTCTGCAAAACAACTGTCAGGTCATTAAACAGTAAGAGAACCTGTCTAAGCTTAAAATGTTGTCTTTCAGCTTTGGAATCCTCATGTGGGAGATTTCAACCAGTCAGACACCGTTTAAAGGTTTGTATCTGCACACAAGTAGCACATATGCATGTTACACAGACAGAGGACGTGTGACGCAGCGAGAGTGCAGGTTCTGACTTTTGTTTGTCTGTCTTTATTCAGATTAGAACAGCTGAACAAAACATACTTTACACTTAGTCCCTGACTATTAAAATACTTAGTTTTACCTTTTTTATGATTTTTTCTTGGTCTTTCCCCAGATTGTTCTAGGCAGCAAATCTATGAGAAAGTGTACGTAGAGAAATTTCAGGAGCCACTTCCCGATGACTGTCCTGCCTCACTTAGAGAGTTGATCGATGCCTGCAGGGCCTTCGACAGCTTCCAGAGACCTTCAGCTGGAGGTAAATCATGATAAATAATGTTGTCAACTCGTGTAACGTGCTGTAGATTAAACCCTAGGTCTGAATAAAAACTATGTTTCTCTTCTGCAGTGCTGGTGGATAAACTGCGCAGTGTGGTGGCACAGTTGGAGGAGCAGTAGACTTCTTTGACCCCCTGTTCCTTTGTCAGGGTCGCTTAAAAAAGCTTGGATGTGAAGCTGATGTCAAAAAAAAAAATATTACAGCAAATAGAAACCACTAAACTGACCTAAGTATTGCTTTGGGGATTTTACAGATTTAAAAACTAGTCATGAAGCTCATGAAACTGAAAAGATACAACATGGTGCTACAGCAAAACCTATAATGGTGTCAAACGAGACGTCTGGGATCAATAAATGTTTTTTATCCAATAAAATTGTTGATTCATGTTGGCCTGAAATAAGATTTGTTGCTCTTTCGTTTGCATTTCCACTTTTCTAGTTTTGTTCTTATACAGACAATTTATTCACGCTTTTTTGTCAAAGCTCAAGAAACGGTCAAAAAGAAATTAAATCATCTGACACAATACTAAGAAATGTTCTAAACACAGAAGAGAAAACTTTCATAATATGGAGCGGTGGGATAAAACCTACACATTCATATGGTCTCAGCTCAATACTACCTATTAGTAACTCGCTGGACTTGTATTCAATAAGAAATTTGCAACTCTGGTTATTGTTATCATAGATAATCGATAATTCGACGATGGTCGAGAGAGTTTCCATCTCCTCTACATACGATCTTTGGTGGTGACGTCATGACAGGGTGGGCGGGCGGAGCAAACTGGCGCTTTGAGTTTCCAACCCTGACCGCTGTCTTGGCTAAACTGATCTCCCGTTGCGAACTGTAATTACTCCAACACGCCAAGGGCCTCAAACTGGAGCCATGTTACTCCTCTGTGTGTTCACTCAGAGCGGTTGTTAAGCCTTCACTCCCAGATCGGAGGTAGGTGTTTGTCGCCGCGCTGCCATCATCCGAGTCAGCTAGCGTTAGCTGGTAGGCTAGCGGCGCTAGCGAGGCGAACAGAACAACTCTTTTTCTGAAGCGCGTGCATCAAACAGTACCGCGGTTTAAACCAGGAGCAGCTGTCTGTGCAGTGATCCCAGCAAAAGCGCAAGTTAAGACAACTACAGGAAGCCGCATCCTCACAGATGCTACCGAACGTTTAGCTCAGGCGCCCGGTGGTCACTAGGGGTTAGGTTTGAGTTGAGTCTGCCTGGCGTGATTTGTAATAAATGTGTGTTATTTGTAGTAAACGTTAGCGTTAACCGCCTTTGCCTTTGATAACCTCGTCCTCTCGTTCGGAACTTAGCGGGGAGACGACCCGCTCGGTTCCGCAGGGAGCTGTTTACAGCTTAGCTGTAGCATAATACTAAGTCACGGTAGCAGACGGCACAATTAGCTGAAGCGGTGACACGCATCTGTATGTTTCTTATTGACATCAGGGCCAGCATTGATGCTGCTGAACTATAATAGCGGCAGCTGGTTAGCACAACATGCAGGTTGAGGACTTTATGACTCACAGAGGTTTGTCTCTGCTGTTTACTACGTTCACCAGATCCTGTCTGTTGGTTTTATGTAGTTGCAACCTGAAGACAGTTTATTTTCGCAGCAATTGTACGACAGACGTTAGTTAAAGACTATGATCATGACCTTTTAATAGGTTTCTTATAGGTTTTTGCAATCATCTGAACCAATCACAAACAATCACTGTAAGAAAGCAATGCAAGTTTAAAAGTCCCAGCAGAAACTAACCAGTAAACGGAAAGTGCAACTAATAATCCTTTGATCCACTCCAGTGCTGTATTACTGGGTCATGCTCTCTTAGATTTGCTCCCAGCTGTTGATCTGCACTAGTTCAGCAGCTGGTTTTGCAGCAGATAATGTTTTGCTCCATTATTCGATTTGTGTTTATATTTAGATGAAGAATTAAACCTAGGTACATGGCCACTGTGCTGCTTTGCAGATGGAGGCCATGGAGGTCGACTCCCCTTTCGATATATTGGGTGAAGGCAGCAGACAGCCTGAGGTGAGTCCTGCAGCTGCAGGTCGTGGTGAGGACGCTAACGCGGTGCACGTCATATCAGACTCTGGTAGCAGCACAGAGGTGGATGAAGACGAGGATGATGACAACAGGAGAGATGGACAGGGAGCAACTCGGACACCTCCGAGGCTTCCTGCCACATGGGCGTTCAGTCAGAGGGCGGTGGTGGGTGGTGCTGCAACTACACAGTCCACCGCGCGAGAAGCACCCATGCGGAGGAGATTAAGGTACCGGTATATAAGATGTTTGTGTGTGTAATACATAGTATCTCTAATTCTATCCTATGTTTGTGTGTGTTAGCATACGTAATTTTCTCTGAGAGTTTCCTATATAGAATTCACACTGCTTTGCTTGTAGCTGGAGTTTATATTATGAGTTTTTTCAAATCCCCTGCCGTGTTCTTGTCCAGGCAGGGCCTCAGGGTGCACTATCCCAGCCAGACTGCAGCTCCCTCCAGAGGTTTCCCAGACTTCCTACTCCGAGCGCCTGCTGCCAGTGTGGCTGAACCAGAATCTGGCAGCACCACAGAGGTCAGCGAATCCGACGAGGAGGATGAAGCAGTGGAGAACAGGAATGATGGAGGCACACATGCAGCTGGGTTGCCTGTTGTCCCTGGTCCTCCTGCTAGTGTTTCCAGTCATCACCTGCAGCCACATGAAGCTGGGTCAACAGGTGTGTTGCTTATCGTTGTTTCTTCTAAATTACATGAAATACCTTAAATAACCATTCTGGGGTCAAGAAAACAGGTTGCTATTGTCTAGTAAGAGGCTCAGTGTGAAGGTCCTGCTTTTGTTTCATGCTTTATTGTGAATCACTTTATGTTCAGGCTCCAGTTCTGCTGCAAGTAATGAGAGGACAGAAGCTCAAAATCAGGACAGTCAGGTGACTCTCCAACATCCTTTAACTCCACTCACCACACACATTTACACTGGTTTCAGTAGATGCAGCCCTGGAGGATTTTAATTCTTGCCATCTTGATCTTTAGCCAGGTCCAGCAGTCTCAGCCTCCATCCAGTCATCTCAGAACGAGGAGGGCGAAGGCGACACCTGCACCATCTGCTTTGAGGCTTGGACGACGGCGGGTGAACACAGGCTGTCTGCTCTGCGCTGTGGACATTTATTTGGCTTCACCTGCATCCAGCGTTGGCTGAAAGCTCAAGGCCCTGCCGCTAAATGTCCACAGGTCTGTTAATAGGTTCCACGAATGTAAAGTTCAAATAAACATTTGTACATTTAAATTATGAACACATAAGTTATATAGAGGGATTTTAATTGATTCAGTTCTTGTGCTTTCTCTGCAGTGCAATAAGAAAGCGAAGCGTTCTGACATTGTGATGCTTTACGCTCCAAAGCTGCGCGCGCTGGACAACTCTGAGCAAGAGATCTTAAAGAAGTGCGTGTTGCTTTTTCACTTTTGCTGCCAATGTACTCATTGCGTAGAGGTTCAGCTAATGAGTTTAAACAAGATCTATCCCAGTTAAAACTGGAACAACAGGCGATGTAAATCTGCCCTTTTTATATTCATACAGTTTGCGAGCAGCGTGTAAAAAAACCTTCATATCTGTGTCTGTCTGTACAGGTCTCTGGAGCAGGAACAGTCTCTGAGGAGAAAGGCTGAACTGGAGTCGGCGGAGTACAAACTCAAACTGCAGGTTGTTACCAACAAATACGGACAAGTGCAGCAGGAGCTTCAGGTATCGGTGTCATTTGTTTACAACGTACTCCAGTTTCCCTACAGTCATGATTTTATACATTGCTCTGAGTATGATTGTTTTAATTGGAATTGACTATTTTTTTGTAATTTGGTCAGTTAATGATTTGAATTATAAATATCCTTTATGAAATCCTGATCCTGCTAGATTATGTAATTACTTTGTGAATTTGTTATATTTAGTTAAACTGCAATTGCATTTAGAATACAATAAACTGAATATATCATATACTATATTTGAATTTAGTTAAATCCTGCTCCCCTGGTTTTCAGGAGCTGAGATCACTGATGGCCCAGACTGGTAGAAGCTCAGCTGCCCCTTCTTCATCCTCCTCCACCTCTTCCTCTGGGTCCAACCCCATCCTCCTCAGTCTCTCTCAGAGAGCTGACGGCTCTGGGACGGGCCAATACAGCTTCTTTAAGGCAGTTCTGGTGTCTCAGGCTGGAGGCTGCAGGGTGTTGTCGTACTGTGAAACGTTGAGTTGCCTGCTGGCCTCACAGCCTTCCCCTCACTCCACACTGGTGCCTGGTGAGTCACAACAATAATATATCCTGTGTCTTTATTCAAAAGCGCCACCTTCAGGCTAGTGATGTGCTTCAACCACAGGGACTAGCAGGTTGTTTAGGTTATATCATTGTTCTTTTCTTAGGTTGTGGGGTGAAGAAGGTGAGTGTGGCGACAATGAAGGCGAGTCAGTATGTTCCCATCCACAGCAAACAGATCAGAGGTCTGTCCTTCAATCGACAAAACGACAGCCTGCTCCTGTCTGCTGCGCTGGACAACACCATCAAACTGACGAGGTTGATGCTGACATCATAGCGTTAAATGCATATGGATGTCATAGGGACAGCTGGAGTGACTGTGTGTGTGTGTGTGTGTGTGTGTGTGTGTGTGTGTGTGTGTGTGTGTGTGTGTGTGTGTGTGTGTGTGTGTGTGTGTGTGTGTGTGTGTGTGTGTGTGTGTGTGTGTGTGTGTGTGTGTGTGTGTGTGTGTGTGTGTGTGTGTGTGTGTGTGTGTGTGTGTGTGTGTGTGTGTGTGTTGCAGTCTGCTGACCAACACCGTGGTTCAGACCTATAACACAGGTAAACCAGTGTGGAGCTGCTGCTGGTGCTTGGATAACCATAACTACGTCTACGCTGGTCTGAGCAACGGCTCTGTGCTCGTCTACGACACCAGAGACACCAGCACACACGTCCAAGAGCTGCAGCCACTTCGCTCTAGGTACACAACACTTACATCCTGCCCCTGCTGAGGAGAAACATTTGAGCTGTTCAGACTGTCACATGGAACCATGTTTCCAGGTGTCCAGTGGCGTCTCTGTGCTACGTTCCCCGGGCGGCGTCCAGCTCGTTTCCCTGTGGCGGGCTGATAGCCGGTTCTCTGGAAGGCGGGTGTTTCTGGGAGCAAGTCAGTGAGACCACGTACCGACCGCATGTGCTGCCCCTGGAGGCGTCCGGCTGTACAGACATCCAGGTGGAGACGGAGAGTCGACACTGTCTGGTCACATATCGACCAGGTAAGATCCCCCACAGGTAAAGCTGGGCTGACGGGTTCCGAAGACCAGTATTATACCAGTGGCCAGTATATTAGAACAACAGACTTCTCTGGAACAGATCGTTGTGACATCTGTCACAGAAAACGCCTCAGATTCATAAACATGTAGTTGAGGGAGGACGAGCATAAACACAGGTGTTATCAATGCTCTAGGGCCAGAAGTCTGCTTCACAGATTTTAGTAAAATCTAGGATGCCAGAAGGGACAATGTGCCACAGAGTCACAGCCAGTTGAACCTGACAGTCTGTTGTTACATAAAGATTCTTCTTACCATGAGATTTAAATGCCTGGAGCAACAGATTAAACACTTCACTTAGTGTCATGTGTAGGTTGTTGTCAGTGCGAGAAGGATCCTGGTGACTAACATTTGACTTGAAACAATTTCTCAAAATCATTTGTTTATTTCCAGGTTTATTGACTAATCTGTATAAAGTCTAATTGTAAGGTGGTGACTTGTGTCTCTTCAGGGCGCTCCAACCCGTTTCTGCGTTGTGTCCTGATGGCTCTGAACCGAGCGCCTCAGCAGGACTCCAGTCAGACGCCCAGCTGCTCCTGCTCTCCCGTGCAGACGTTCAGCGCCGGCTCATCCTGCAAACTGCTCACAAAGAACGCTGTCTTCAGGAGCCCAGATGGAAGAGGGACGCTGGTCTGTGCTGGGGACGAGGCCACCAACTCTACCATGGTGTGTACTAATATATTTATTATTTTTATGTTCATATTTAGTCTTTAAATCTAAAATAAATAAATGTAGAGTTTTTTTTTTATTAAGTTAGAAAGTCATTTTAATCCCCATCTCTTCCTCCTCTTTCCCATCTTCCTCAGGTGTGGGATGCAGGCAGCGGCTCCTTCTTGCAGAAGCTCCCTGCCGACCTGCCGGTGTTGGACATTAGCCCGTTCTCACTGAACGGTGAGCACTACCTGGCTTCACTGACTGAGAAGATGCTGAAGCTCTACAGGTGGGAGTAGACGTGCAGGCTTTTGTCTGGGGTGTGTGGGTTCAACATGCACAGTCCCACAGAGCACATGGAGATGACACAGACTGTGTTGGACATAAAATGCT
The DNA here is from genome assembly GCF_900634795.4 of Betta splendens. Lineage (NCBI taxonomy): Eukaryota > Metazoa > Chordata > Actinopteri > Anabantiformes > Osphronemidae > Betta > Betta splendens. Next base: position 17,744,329 of record NC_040886.2, on the reverse strand, counting down.
GCTAATCTTTCTAGTTTATCACATTCTGAACATTGATTACAGGGATTCTTTAACCTGTGGCAAAAGGTTTTTTTTTTGCATTATCACCTTTTTTATTTTTTATTTTCAGTTTTTAAACCATGCACAGACATTAATACGTCTGGTGCCCTGCACACAAAGCCAGTACAAGTGAACCTCACCTCAGCCTCTCTCCTGCTGGCAGCTGTGAGCTGGTGTTTCTGATGAATGTGTAGTTTTTAAAGGAAATGGATCAACTCATCAGTGTCTTTGTATAAATCATACCATGTTTACATTAGTGGCCGTTTTAATGCTGCGTGGGTCTACACATTTCTGTACAATACAAATTCAGGCACACAAACTTGTGAATCGTCTAATGCATCGGTTTACCAGAAGAATTACAAGTTCCAGGTCAGAATCTGTGCCGTCGCTCGTCCACCAGAGAGCGCTGCACAAAAACTGTTCACTGTGATGGATAACACACATAAGCAGAAACCAGTGGCTGCCTGTGAAGGTTGATTTCCTTTGGTATGTGGTTGTGAACTGGTGGCCGTTGGATGCTGGGGTTTTGCTGGAGGACGCAGTTGGTCTTAAAACAACCGTCAGTTGCACAGATGAACGTAGAACATGTTTAATGATGTGATTGCTGGTCTTGTTAGTACTGACATTTTCATGTTCAGACCCATTGTAAATACTCTGGGACAAGAATCACTGTCTTTGTTTAGTGCAGAATTACATTAACAAGGTGAATGTGATGTTAATAAGAAGCTTGTGCCTCCTGGTTAGTGGATGTCTTCAAATGTCGCTGCCAACGTCTCTGGTTTATGTTCGTCCTCCCACTGCTCAGCAGAGAGACACAAAGAGATGATTCTGCACCGACGGTTGATTTAATTAACTTGGAGCGAGCGTCACATTAGCGGCAGAGAAAGTTTCAGCAAACAGAGAAATCCAGAGTGGCTCCATCACATCCATTAACAAGAACATTCATGCTTTCACACAAGCAAATACATTTTACTGCTCAGGTTTTTCTCTCTGCAGTTTAAAGACACTTGTTCTCAAAAGTAAAGATAGTTTTTACGTCACCACTGACCTTGTGGACTTGTTCATTCCAGTCAGCCTGTTGTCACTTCAGCGTGTGAAGATCCTGCTGCAGTCTTACAGTATCGTTCTTATTTTAAAGTCCATATTTCTCAGTATAATCATCAGCAGCTTCATACCTGAAACCTAGTTTAGTTAAAGACAACTCGGTGTTCAGTTTATGTTTATAAGCACCAGCAGTATCTTTTTTTCATTGTTTGTTCCGATCATCTTTTCCTCTGTGACCTTGGCCGTCAGAGGTCCACAGGAAAACATCCAGCTAATAGAAGATGCTCAGTTTTGCCTGTTTGGGGGATGCCTTCAAATGAACCCAGCTGCAGGAACCAGCTACAAGCAGTCTCACTGAGTGTTTCAACAAGTTTTAATTTCTGCCCATGTTCAGTGTGAACATCATTTATTGATCTATCCATCAGCTCTTGTTTCTCCTCCTGACTCAACAGTAAGTGCCAAAGGACTCTGCTCCTGTTGTACATTTCTTTTTCTCGTTTTTCTTAACTTCTTTGTGTGTACATTTGCTACTGTTTGTGTACAACTTTAAAATAAATGTAAAATAAATAAACTAAATAAATCTGAGACCTTTTTTTAAACACCTTCAGTCTTCAGAGTCATTTTAAACTATTGTCTGGTGGTTCAGACTTTAAACATGTTCTACCTGATGCTGCTTGCAAAACCTGCTTGTAAATTCTTTATTTACCTACAGAATGTTTAGGTACTATTTAGAAGTAATACTCCTCTGTAAGGGATCAATTAATATTGCATCTTGAGCTTCATCCTGCCTCTCTCACAATGACAGCTGGTTAAAACTACCTGAAACCAACTTCCCGCAGCTGTAGTTTCAACCTGCACAACATCCAGGAGAACTTTAGACCGGTGGTTCTGGCAGAACTGTTCAGAGCTAAATGAAGAGAGTTACTGTAAGTATATGCAGGAAGCAGGATTCTGTACATGTAAAACACACTCCTTTTTTGATATCGGCAATAACGATTAGTAGCAGCTCTAAGACGAATCATCATGTACACTGTTTTAAAAGTTATCAAAGGAAAATACTACAAAACTTTCTACTTGAAGACATAAGAAACCATCTGACGTGGGCATCGTTGTCACAGGTGGACAACTGAGACGTGCTGCTGAACTTTGGATCATCGAGAGGCTTTGTTGTCATGATGGTGATTTTGTTTAGGGTCTTGGTGGTTGGTGGTGAGAGATGAGGAGCCTGTTACTTTTGGATCGTTCTGATGCTGTACACAACAAGTCAATCCTCCACTGCTCAAATGAAGCTGATGCAAAACTGATGAGTGCATGATGCTAAGATGCGAGCACAGCTGCTGTAAACCCCTGCAGAGCATCACCAAGAAGGAAACGCACTGCTCAGTGGCCTGTGATCCGCACTTAAACAGTCGACTATTAAGATTAGTTTAACTTGAAACATTCTTTTCATTTCATGTATTTTATTTTTATTTGTAGAAACATCTGCTAACATTATTCTACATGTCGGCATCAGTCAGAGCATGAACCCACCTCATTATGTTCTCATTATTATTCATGAGCTCCAGGCTGCCGTCCTAGGAAGCAAAAAATCCCTCTGCAACCCTGCTCCCAGTCCACATATTCTCGAAGGATTCTGAAGACGGAATCAGACGAAAGATAAGAATCAGAATCTTTTGATATCGTGCATTACGGCTCAGAATGGCTAGCAGTAGTGGCGGAGTGGCGGATAAAGACGATAAGGACTTAATATATATATATATAGAAATATCTACAAGCCGGAGAGAAGTTGGGAAGAAGAAGCCGTTTAAACTAGCAGTGCACTCAGGGAAACAAGGCTTGGAGGACGATGAGGGCTGTCAAGAAGTGCCAAAGAAAGTTATGATGGAAAACACCAAAATCATATTTAATTTAGGGAGGGACATGAGAGGGCACAGGTGGGGCCCGAAGCGGAGAAGGGCGCAACATCAGGATCCCGCGTGCGGAAATCGATTTCTGGCAGACTGTCACTTTTTGGCAACACACCTTTTCTGGGACATGATACTGGAGCAATAAGCCCAATTGCACTAAAGGCCGGCATAGGAGAGTGTTAAGAGGAAGCACCATGGGAAGTGACCATTATCCAATAGAAATCTCAATAGGGTCAGAGAAGGAAGTAGAGCAGGAAAGGGGGAAAGGGAAATGGAACTTTAGAAAGGCACATTGGGGAAATTTAAAATTATTATGTGAGGACAAAATGAAGCTGATAAAGGGACAGGAAAGCAGGGAGTTAAACAAGGAAATAAGTAGAATCATAATAGAAGCCACACAAGCCTCACTTGTAAAAGGGAAAGATTCTAGGGGAAGATTAGTGCCATGGTGCACACAAGAATCCACAGCAGCTATTAAGGACATAAACAAAGCCTTTAAAAAGCTGAAAAGGACAAATAATTATTCACATCTGGTATCTGGTAAAGGAATTTAGCAATAACAAGGAGAGTTGTAAAAAGTGCAAAGAAAGAGTATTGGAAAAGCTATTGTGAGTCGTTAGGTGCTACCACCAGAATGGAAGGAGACCATTATAGTTCCTATTGTAAGCCAGTGAAAGATCCAGAGTTGGCTGAGATTTAGACCGGTAGCGTTGACTTCCCATATCGGAAAAACTATGGAAAAGATGATAAATGAAAGGCTACTGTATCATCTAGAAACCAAAGGTATCCAGCGTTGTGTCTAGAACATAAAGTTAGAAAGGCTCAGTGAAAAAAAGAATCTCTGATAGCTGTATTTTTTGATACTGAAAAAGCATATACTGTATGTTGTGGAGAGAAAGATTCCTGATTAAGTTACAATGTTGTGGGATAAAAGGTAAAATGTAGAGGTGGATAAGAAACCTTTTAACTAATGGAACAATTTAGTTAGAGTAGGAATAGAAACTAGTGAGAGTTATTTAGTTGAAAATGAGACGCCACAGGGAAGTATTATCAGTCCAGTGTTATTCTCAATAATGATAAATTATATATTTAACACCATAGATGATACAATAGGAGTAGCACTTTTTTGCAGATGATGGGATTATGTGGAAAAGGGAAAGAATGAGACAAATTAATCCCTGGATTAGATATAGGAAGTAGAGAAATAGGACCAACAATGCCTTATTCTGGAATACCTCCATGGTTATGGGAAGAGGCCGAAGTGGATTTGAGCGTGATGGAGAGGAGGAAAGAGGAATATAGTGGGGATTATGGATGAGATATACTGTATAGGGCTAAAGTATCGTGATTATGTTAAGGTTTACACAGATGCATCAAGAAAATAGGTTAGTAGGTTTTGCTTTCGTTATTCCAGAACGAAATTATGTGACATATAAAAGAATTACAGACAACTTGAATGTTTATACGGGAGAAATAGTGGCAATATTATTTGCGTAATATTGGATAGAGGACATCAAACCTTCAAAAGTGTTAATAGCATCAGACTCAAGTACTGTAGCTCCATAATTAGTATAAAAAATATAGCATCAACTTCAAGGCAAGATATAGTAATAGAGGTGTTGAATGCATAGACTAGAATGAGGAAAATAGGGACTGTGGTTAAGTTTATTTGGGTACCTGCTCATAAGGGGAAGTGGATATTAGGTACCTGTATAGCAAGGCAGAGATTAAGAATTTAGTTAGGTTAAAATTAAAAATGGAATGACAGGATGATTGGGATAAAGGGGTAAATTGTATGTTTTATAACAAGATTAAAAGGGAGGTAGGAAGGATAGTTGGGTGTAGTGGGAACAGGATCAGGGATGGGTTTGGGGTCGAATGAGATTCGGGCACACTGAACTTAATAGCACATTAAAGGTGATGGGGAAACATGAGACAGGGCAGTGTGAGTGTGATGAGGGTGAGACATTGGAGCATGTGGCGTTATATTGTCCTTTATATAGTAGACAAAGGAAGAAAGTGATTGATTTTCTGAACTCACAAAAAGTTAAGATACAGTAGAGCTACAGGTTTTATTGAGGCTAGGAGTGGGGGATGTCAGGAGTTCTAAAGGAGACGGGATTAAAGTGGGGAATATAGATTTGTTTTGTTTTATTTATTTATATTTATTATCCGACAGCCCCTGAATGCAGCAGCAGGCTGACTGGCTCAGCGAAGATGGCGGACTGTTTACGTCTTCCTCTGCTTCTGATGTGCATCGTGTCTGCGCGTCTGATTCGCGGAGACAGCAACGCTGCCATGAAACATGTTGGTCATCTCGATAATCCCCAGAATCCAGGCGGGGGTCCGGTTCCGGCCGGGTTAAACCAGGTACTATCTGAGAGGAACCAGGGCGCTGGGGCCTCGCTGCCCTGGAAACGCTCCGCCGGTTGGAAGTTGTCTGAGGAGGCGGTGTGCAGAGACGACCTCACCCGGCTTTGCCCAAAACATTCTTGGAACAACAACCTCGCGGTGCTGGAGTGTCTCCAGGACAAGAAAGAGGTAACGCAGCGGGACGGGGTGTGCTGCTGCAGGCAGGGAAGCTGGGTGTGCTAACGCTAGCTGGAGCCGTTAGCCCGACGCTAGCCGAGCATTCGGAAAACGTCACCCAAAATGCCGAGCACAAGTTCTGCAATTTATCATTTAGGATCTCATCGACAACGCGACGTTTGTTGGGGGTCCGTGTAAGTTCTAACAGTTTGATGTCACCACTAGAGTAAAAGCTGGGAAATCGAGAAAACAAGTCCTTTTCTCGCTTTCTGTTTTTTCCTCAAAACCAGAAAACGGGAAACGGCTTTAAAAGAATACACAAAAAATAAAGTTTCAGTTCAAAAACTGAGCAATTATAATCATCAGGTCCCGGAAATGTGTTGTACATGTATGGATTTTTAGGTAACAATATTTTAGTTTTGATGGTAATAAACCTGTTTGACTGATAATTCAACAGTGTTGCATTGAGGTGGCAGCGGAAATCACAGCTGCCTTATGATCAGATCAAATGTATATAACCTCATACCAATAGAAATGAAACAGGACAAATTCCAACCTCGGTTTGACAGAAATGAACATATGGTAAATAAACAGGAGTTCTCTGACATGTTCTTGTGTGATGTTTGAAGGGAGAAGTGATTGGTTGTTAATTCCAGCTGGTACCTCTGCATGTGGGGCAGATTATTTCTTACTTTTTATAATTGGTAATTGCTGTGAAATGAATCTCCTTATTAAACTGATGCAAAGAATCAAACAGAGCTTCACTTGTGGGAAAAAATGTGATGTGTGTAATCACTGACTGCAAAAGATGTGAGGTGTTTTTAAAGTGATACTCCACCCAAGTGTATTAATGTCTCAAAAGCTGTAAAAATTGTAAAACCTTCAAAGTAAAGCTAGAGGACAAACTGTCCATCGGAACAACAAATCAAACATTTACAGTAGAGTATCACTTTAAGGCTCCTAAGTACAATTAATTATTTTTTTTTAACTCTATGTCTTTGGTCTTCCTCAGCTTTCCAGGGACTGTAAGGTAGAGGTCCAGAGGATTCTCCACCAGAGGGCGCTGGATGTGAAGCTGGACCCTGAGCTCCAGAAGCGCTGTATGATGGACCTGGGGAAGTGGTGCAGCGAGACGTTGGAGCCTGGCCAGGAGCTGGAGTGTCTGCAGGACCATCTGGAGGATCTGGTGTCTGAGTGCAGAGAAGTGGTGGCAAACCTGACTGAGCTGGAGTCAGAGGTACCTGCTGATGGTTTCCCAGGTTACAGTCACAGGATCAGCAGCTAAAGAACACGTGACCTGCTGGTTCTTCTGTGACCTGATGGGGACAAGACAGGTTAATGCAAACCTGATGGATCACTTACTGTTGCTCTTGTGTTCTCAGGATATTCAGATTGAGGCCCTTCTGATGAGAGCCTGTGAACCTGTCATCCAGACCTACTGTCACGTAAGTGTGCACTAAAGCCCACACAGAGTTACTAGAAGAACAGTAACTTGTTGGCTAAAAACAACCAGAAAAGCAGTTAAAAAAAAACAGAGGCTCTAGGCACTTGTAAAAGAAACAGTAGTGTTGTGAAGGGCCAGTAGTCATGAGATGTTAAATCTTTGTTTTATAGTTAATCCATTAATCATAAGACCATCTCAAGGTCTGTATGATTATATTGCATTTTTGTCTTTTAGTTTGTGTGTAATTATCTCTTCAGTCCATTTTCCCATAAGATGACATATTTCCATGTGTCTGTCAGGAGGTAGCAGATAATCAAATCAACACTGGGGACCTGATGGAGTGTTTGGTTCAGAACAAGCACCAGAAGGAGATGAACGAGAAGTGTGCAGTGGGTGTGACACACTTCCAGCTGGTGAGCAGACTCTCAATATGTTGTTGTGGTATTTTAGCTCAACAGCAAGACGAGACATTGTGTTGGTATCAATACGCTGCAGCTTAATATCTGACACAGGCGAGGACTGACCTGTGTGTTTCTGGTTGTAGGTCCAGATCAAAGACTTCCGTTTCTCCTACAAGTTCAAGACGGCCTGCAAGGAAGACGTCCTCAAACTGTGTCCTAACATTAAGAAGAAGTAGGGGATGCAATCAAACTGCTTTTGTAAAAGTATATGGCGTGACCGGGGCCGTGACCTCTTGTCTTCCTGTCATTCAGGGTGGATGTGATGATCTGCCTCCGCACCACGGTGAGGAACGACACCCTGCAGGACATCAGTGAACAGAGGGTGTCCGTCAAGTGTCGTAAGCAGCTGCGGGTGGAGGAGGTGGAAATGGTGCGTCCGCCAACACAGCACTGGAATTCATTCACTGGATTTGACACATGCTTTAGTTTACACAGATTTTGTGTCTGCTCTCCTTCAGCTCTAAATCTCCTACTTCTGTATTCTCTGGTACGGATCAATCTTCCTGTTTTCTTTAAATTCACTGTTTCTAAATCTTTGCAGTCGGAGGACATCCGTCTGGATCCAGAGCTGTATGACTCCTGCAAGCAGGACATGGCCAAGCTGTGTCCCAACGTGGCTTATGGCAACGCACAGGTCAGCAGCTACACCTCTGTCCATTCTCACTGCTGGTCCTGTGTCCTGTCCTAGGAGCTGACAGAACCGTAGGCATGATCCCTGTGGTACTATTGGAAATAGGTGCTTGGTTCACGTCAAATGCTGTTTAACATCCAGTAGGTGGCAGCATTTATAGTCCTCAAATGTAATGTCACCGTAGCAGGATCTTGTGATCTTTAATACCACAAATATTTCTACATAATGGTGTAAAGACCAGTCTTGACTGAAGTTCGACACGGTTCATGTAATTCTAATGATCAGATCTTTCTCGCTTTGTTTGTAGGTTATTGAGTGTCTGAAGGAGAAGAAACACTCTTTGACACCATGGTGCCACCAGCGGATCTTCAAGCTGCAGGAAGTGGAGATGGCTGATCCAGACCTGGACTACCAGCTGATCAGAGTCTGCAAACACATGATCAAGGTAAAGAGTAAAACAATCAAGGAGGAGAGCTCATGCGTGTATAGCGTCTACATATCACACCCTCACCTTTCTTTTCACTGGTACTGTCAAAATAAAATGCCACTCATGCTCCAGATGTACAAAATGTCCAACTACTACTGTGAAGTTTATTGAAAAATGACACACATCCTCAGCCAAAACTGTCTATAGCTTAAGTGGATTTTAAATGTAGTGAATCACTGAGTTAGTTTTGTTTTTTCTCTTCTGTGTTAATTGATTGTATGTTATCATGATGGACTTGTATGTAGCAGGTTTTTTGTGTCTGTATCAGCGTTTCTGTACAGACTCGGAGGGGAAAAACGTCCTTCAGTGTCTGAAACAGAACAAAAACAGCGAGCTGATGGATCCTAAGTGTAAACAGATGATCACAAAGAGACAGATCACCCAGAACACAGGTACATACAGGGTGTATGTACACATAAGATTCACCTGATCTGCTGCTACAGCTGACTCTGTGCTTGCGCTCAGACTACAGGCTGAACCCGGTTCTGAGGAAAGCCTGCAAAGCAGACATCCCTAAGTTCTGCAACTCCATCCTGGCAAGGGTGACTGGTGACAGTGAGCTGGAGGGTCAGGTCATCTCCTGCCTCAAGCTGAAATACGCCGACCAGGTATTATACCACCTATTGAATTAAATTCAATGTATTAGTTATGTTTGTCTATTTCTTAGTGTAGCAGTAATATTCGCAAGTAAATGATGCAATCTGTATAAAAATCAACACTGTTTTTGTGACAGCGTTTGTCTCCAGACTGTGAAGACCAGATTCGAGTCATCCTGCAGGAGTCTGCTCTGGACTACAGGCTGGACCCTCAGCTGCAGTTACACTGTACAGATGAGGTGCTTCACTCCCTCCGTCATTCTCTATTACACACACTGAAAGCATTAGTTGAATTGTACTGAGGCCGTTTCTTTAATTGAAACAAATTGGTTCATAGAATATGGACCGAAAGAGGAAATGTCAAATATGTAAATGATGATAAATTTACATTCAGCTCCATAGTTCCAGCTGCCAACAAATGTCTGTCAGACTGTGGTTAAGCCCGACTTTATGATCACACGATTTGTAAAACGGTGTCTGATACTGATGTGTTCAGATCACTCAGCTGTGTCCGGAGGAGGCTGCAGCTCAGGAGCAGACGGGGCAGGTGCAGGAGTGTCTGAAAGTCAACCTGCTGAAGATCAAACAGGAACCGTGTAAGAAGGTAGGAAACACCGCTGCTCACTGTGAACCCCAACGCCAAGAACAAGTACTAAATCTTCTTTTACGCCCTCTGTTTTATTCTGCCCCCCTTCTTCTTTTTCTGCCGTCTCCTTCTCTTCCTCCTTCCATGGACATATCCACAATCTTTCCCCTCGCGGTCGTCTTCCTCGCTCCCTCCTGCAGGAGGTGTTGAACATTCTGAAGGAGAGTAAGGCGGACATCTTCGTGGACCCCGTCCTTCACACCGCCTGTGCTCTGGACATCAAACATCACTGTGCTGCCATCCCACCTGGCAGAGGGCGCCGTGAGTCCACCAACAAACACTTTGATGCATTCTTTCTTTGCAAAATGCTATCAGATTTTTTTTTTTGCCATAATGTGAATTTGTATCGTTTCTCATTATGGTTTAATTTGGACTTCTCAATCACAAACTATATTCACTTTATTTAGCAAAGCCATAAAATTTAGACTGTCCAATCCAACATGGTGGTTCTGGAGCTTGCTTGAAGATAACATTTGAGGTTTTTAACCCAAACACACTAACCTCTGCCTTGACTGAATTTAGAAATAGAAAATTACAGGACACTCAGGCCTTTGTGTTTTAAGCAGCCTTGAAGCTTGATTAATTAATCTGTTTTGAAGTTGATTTTAGCTGGAAAGATAAATAAAGTAGACTGAGCAGTCTCTTACTGTTTCTTCTGGTTCATGCTGTGTTTGTGTCCAGAGAGTTCGTGCCTGATGGAAGCACTGCAGGACAAACGAGTCCGTCTGCAGCCAGAGTGCAAGAAGAGACTTCAGGATCGCATCGACATGTGGAGCTACGCTGCCAAGGTGGATACTCTGCATGAACCACAGCCTTTTTATTCAATTCTAGAACCTATAATTTGGAAGCTTAACTTTTTAACTTCACGCCTATTTTCGTGGCGGGTATAGCCACCTATTCACATTATATCTCTGCAACCATAAGGGCTATTTGGATACATTTGGTGTCAACAATATGTAGGGGACACTTGTGAGATGTGATTTGAGGTGTAAAAATCAGTGTATGTGTCTGTGATGGAAATTTCCCATAAGCAAGCACATGAAAGTTGTCTTTTGTGTAATTTATTATCCAAATAAAAATAATGGGGAAAGCAAATCAAAAACATGGATGTTTATCGTGCACATCAACAAACCAAAAACCAGCTGGGGAGATCAGTGCACACACCACGAAGGTGTGATGCAAAGAGCCCACGATCCTCAAGTGGCTTCTGCCTTTTAACCTCTCTGTCCGACTACAGTGGAGCGTCTGTAGCCCAATCAGACTGCATGCACCATCTCATCCCTGTCACCGTGTGTGTGAAGATGTTTATATTCTCACACCTGCATCGCTGACATCTAGCTATCGGAGAGAAAGGAGCACTAAGTCTCAACAGACAGAGACACAACTCCCCGGCTTTGGGTTTGGGAGCTAGTGTCCAGAGTATCAGGCAGAGCCTATATCTATAAAGTATGACCATGAAGTCACTGAATGATGCCAGAGAGACTTGGCACCTGACTTGCCAGGGGTTTACCTCTCCTCCAGAAGGTCCCATTGTGGCCATTGAGGGCTCATTTGAAGGGTTACAAACTAACAAATCACACCGTACCAGCTAACGCGAGATTGTAACCAATCAAATGAGCTAAACACTGACAGAACAGTCACAATCTGGAAATTACTGGACGTGACTTTCTGCCAATAAATCGCTTTAGACTTTGAGTCGTAGTTTAGTTGTGTTGCACAAAGTTTCGTAGCGGTGGAGCCATTAATGTGGCGCCAGCGCTAGCCTTAGCTGCGCTAGCTGGCGCTATAGAGCGTCTGTATTTTTGTTTTGTTTTAACTCTGCTGTTTAATTTGATGTATGGCATGTCTATATATTTTTTGAATTTAGTGGCTTTGTTTGTGATGTAAAGCTTACCACAGAAAACTACAAACTTCAAGGTCCCCTATTTAGAGAATGGAACGGAAGCTCAGTCCCGGTGATCTTCTCTGCTGACCGGACCACCCTCTGCACCCTCTGAACCTGAATTAGGTCACGGTAGACACTGTGTTATTGTGAAGAGCAGTGGGGAGAGGACGCATCCCTGCTGTGCGCCGCTGCTGATGGTTGTTGCTGCAGATGTGATGCTGCCCAGCCTCACCTGCTGCCTCCTGTCGTTCAGGAAGCACCTGATCCACTGGCAAGTGGGGTTGGGGACGGTGAGTTGGGTCAGTTTGTGGTGGAGTATTCCAGGGGTGTTGATGTTAAAGGCAGAGCTGAAGTCCACAAACAGGTTTTTTTTTTTCAATTGTAAAACCGTTTTTAAACCATGCACAGACATTAATACGTCTTGTGCCCTGCACACAAAGACAGTACAAGTGAACCTCACCTCAGCCTCTTGGCTCCAGCTGGTAATACAAAGGTGACTTCTCTCTCCTGCTGGGAGCTGTGAGCTGGTGTTTTTGATGAATGTGTATTTTTTAAAGGAAATGGATCAACTCATCAGTGTCTTTGTATAAATCATTTTTAATTTGCGTTTTAATGCTGCGTGGGTCTACACATTTCTGTACAATACAAATTCAGGCACACAAACTTTTGAATCGTCTAATGCATCGGTTTACCAGAAGAATTACAAGTTCCAGTGGCTGCCTGTGAAGGTTGATTTCCTTTGGTATGTGGTTGTGAACTGGTGGCCGTTGGATGCTGGGGTTTTGCTGGAGGACGCAGTTGGTCTTAAAACAACCGTCAGTTGCACAGATGAACGTAGAACATGTTTAATGATGTGATTGCTGGTCTTGTTAGTACTGACATTTTCATGTTCAGACCCATTGTAAATACTCTGGGACAAGAATCACTGTCTTTGTTTAGTGCAGAATTACATTAACAAGGTGAATGTGATGTTAATAAGAAGCTTGAGCCTCCTGGTTAGTGGATGTCTTCAAATGTCGCTGCCAACGTCTCTGGTTTATGTTCGTCCTCCCACTGCTCAGCAGAGAGACACAAAGAGATGATTCTGCACCGACGGTTGATTTAATTAACTTGGAGCGAGCGTCACATTAGCGGCAGAGAAAGTTTCAGCAAACAGAGAAATCCAGAGTGGCTCCATCACATCCATTAACAAGAACATTCATGCTTTCACAAAAGCAAATACATTTTACTGCTCAGGTTTTTCTCTCTGCAGTTTAAAGACACTTGTTCTCAAAAGTAAAGATAGTTTTTACGTCACCACTGACCTTGTGGACTTGTTCATTCCAGTCAGCCTGTTGTCACTTCAGCGTGTGAAGATCCTGCTGCAGTCTTACAGTATCGTTCTTATTTTAAAGTCCATATTTCTCAGTATAATCATCAGCAGCTTCATACCTGAAACCTAGTTTAGTTAAAGACAACTCGGTGTTCAGTTTATGTTTATAAGCACCAGCAGTATCTTTTTTTCATTGTTTGTTCCGATCATCTTTTCCTCTGTGACCTCGGCCGTCAGAGGTCCACAGGAAAACATCCAGCTAATAGAAGATGCTCAGTTTTGCCTGTTTGGGGGATGCCTTCAAATGAACCCAGCTGCAGGAACCAGCTACAAGCAGTCTCACTGAGTGTTTCAACAAGTTTTAATTTCTGCCCATGTTCAGTGTGAACATCATTTATTGATCTATCCATCAGCTCTTGTTTCTCCTCCTGACTCAACAGTAAGTGCCAAAGGACTCTGCTCCTGTTGTACATTTATTTTTCTCGTTTTTCTTAACTTCTTTGTGTGTACATTTGCTACTGTTTGTGTACAACTTTAAAATAAATGTAAAATAAATAAACTAAATAAATCTGAGACCTTTTTTTAAACACCTTCAGTCTTCAGATTCATTTTAAACTATTGTCTGGTGGTTCAGACTTTAAACATGTTCTACCTGATGCTGCTTGCAAAACCTGCTTGTAAATTCTTTATTTACCTACAGAATGTTTAGGTACTATTTAGAAGTAATACTCCTCTGTAAGGGATCAATTAATATTGCATCTTGAGCTTCATCCTGCCTCTCTCACAATGACAGCTGGTTAAAACTACCTGAAACCAACTTCCCGCAGCTGTAGTTTCAACCTGCACAACATCCAGGAGAACTTTAGACCGGTGGTTCTGGCAGAACTGTTCAGAGCTAAATGAAGAGAGTTACTGTAAGTATATGCAGGAAGCAGGATTCTGTACATGTAAAACACACTCCTTTTTTGATATCGGCAATAACGATTAGTAGCAGCTCTAAGACGAATCATCATGTACACTGTTTTAAAAGTTATCAAAGGAAAATACTACAAAACTTTCTACTTGAAGACATAAGAAACCATCTGACGTGGGCATCGTTGTCACAGGTGGACAACTGAGACGTGCTGCTGAACTTTGGATCATCGAGAGGCTTTGTTGTCATGATGGTGATTTTGTTTAGGGTCTTGGTGGTTGGTGGTGAGAGATGAGGAGCCTGTTACTTTTGGATCGTTCTGATGCTGTACACAACAAGTCAATCCTCCACTGCTCAAATGAAGCTGATGCAAAACTGATGAGTGCATGATGCTAAGATGCGAGCACAGCTGCTGTAAACCCCTGCAGAGCATCACCAAGAAGGAAACGCACTGCTCAGTGGCCTGTGATCCGCACTTAAACAGCCGACTATTAAGATTAGTTTAACTTGAAACATTCTTTTCATTTCATGTATTTTATTTTTATTTGTAGAAACATCTGCTAACATTATTCTACATGTCGGCATCAGTCAGAGCATGAACCCACCTCATTATGTTCTCATTATTATTCATGAGCTCCAGGCTGCCGTCCTAGGAAGCAAAAAATCCCTCTGCAACCCTGCTCCCAGTCCACATATATCCGACAGCCCCTGAATGCAGCACCAGGCTGACTGGCTCAGCGAAGATGGCGGACTGTATACGTGTTCCTCTGCTTCTGCTTCTGATGTGCATCGTGTCTGCGCGTCTAATTCGCGGAGACAGCAACGCTGCCATGAAACATGTTGGTCATCTCGATAATCCCCAGAATCCAGGCGGGGGTCCGGTTCCGGCCGGGTTAAACCAGGTACTATCTGAGAGGAACCAGGGCGCTGGGGCCTCGCTGCCTCGGAAACGCTCCGCCGGTTGGAAGTTGTCTGAGGAGGCGGTGTGCAGAGACGACCTCACCCGGCTTTGCCCAAAACATTCTTGGAACAACAACCTCGCGGTGCTGGAGTGTCTCCAGGACAAGAAAGAGGTAACGCAGCGGGACGGGGTGTGCTGCTGCAGGCAGGGAAGCTGGGTGTGCTAACGCTAGCTGGAGCCGTTAGCCCGACGCTAGCCGAGCATTCGGAAAACGTCACCCAAAATGCCGAGCACAAGTTCTGCAATTTATCATTTAGGATCTCATCGACAACGCGACGTTTGTTGGAGAACAGGGCAAGACACACACTCCGATTTGTGCAAATCTCCGGTTTAATTCGGCATCATTTAAATCCATGAACGAGCTTCGCTTCTCTTAAAACTTACATTTTTTAATTGTGTCCCCACATATTTCTCGTGTTGCGTCCAGCGTCTTTTCAAATTGGAGCGTGACTGCGTTGATCAGCATCAAAACTACTAAATAATATTCAGACACACTTTCTTCGGAAGAATAATTGTTTTTTTATATATACGTGTTTTTCATAAGCTAACCCGTAATTAGCTCTCTCATCATCAACTACTTTATTATAGGGCATAAAGTCATAAACTGGCAGATTATCAGCAGTTGACAGTATATTATATATGCTATATAAGACGACGAGCTACTGGAGTAGATAACGTCTTATCTTATAAATAGAAAACTTGCAGGTGTAACGGCTCAAAGTCACAATCGAACCCCAACAGTTGGAGCCAGTGGGTCAGCGCCGTTAATCGGGAACCATAGCTGTAACTCCGCTAGCTAGCATTAGCCGTCATGCTAGCCCAGCTCCACGGCTTTGTGTGCAAGTGTAACAACAACGTCCCAGTTCAAAGTCGCTCTGTAGCACTGGTCGCTGACAGCGGCCAGTTCGTGACAGACGCGTGTAGTGGCGCAGCCGCTCCCGTCGGGCAGACAGCGGTTTTAATCCACCGTGTGTGCGGAGACGCTGCGTCTCCCCTGGGAGAGGCTGTCAGCGGCCTCCCACGCAGCCCGGGGCAGCTCCACGACCTCCGCCTCGCCGAGGAGCTTCACCAGCGGATGTTGTCCTGACACGTTGAGCCGGTCCTTCACTCCTCATTTAAAACATGCGAGTGCGAGGAGCTGCAGGTCAAAACGGCTCCTGTGTATCTCATTAAACGCAGACATCACCAGTTTAGTTTACATTTGTGCATTTCTCTTTAGATCTGTTTGTTTTTTTTGGATAAGGAATAAGAGGTGTGACCCCATGTGGGTAACGATTCTCTCAACTGGTTCTTGGGTTTAAACGTTTCACTTCATCAATCACTATTCAACACACCACTTGAAATTATGGTGAATTCATAAACGATGATTTGAAACCTTCAAACGTGTTTTGAGCACGAGGCTAATTTGACCCAGTGTGATGAGATGTTGACACAGTCCCAAACTGTTTGCCGTGTATAGAGACTGTTTCCTTATTGCTGCTGGTTGTGTCTTGTTCCAGGCATCACTCCGTCTCACGCAGCCCTGTTCCAGTCAAGGCTCGTTTGATTTTCAGGTCACCAGGCCGCTTCCCTGACCTTTTGGGTCCATTCAGACGTGCACGGTGGCTGGTAGCAGCTGACTGCTCACTCGCTCCTCATTAGCGGCAGACTGAGAGCTCCCTGTGCACTGCGGCTAAGATGAACCACAGTTTGTGGCCATTATCTGCCTTTTTCCAAATCCACGCTGAGGTCCCATCTGGTGGCTGGAATCAGCCTGGTGGGCTTCTTTGTTTAGAGAACAGAGAGAACAAAGAGCAGCTGGAAAAGTCAAATATCAGCATTAAATAAAGTAATGCAGAAGGCGTGAGGCGGCCTTAATGAAGATATATTCGTCATATTGTTGATATTCATTCAGTTTGTCTAATCACGGAGGCCTTTGATTCATGTGGCTGGGCAAATAATGATCAACTTAATATCAGAATTTAGCCTGGTCTTACAAATGTTATATTAGATGTTTTCTGACATTTAATTTAAAATGATCTAAACAACAACTTGAGTTTCAGGAAAGATGCATTTTTAAATGTTGCTGTTTTACAGTTTCAGCCTGAGTGGAAGCTAATAATGAGAATGCAGCCTCACGCCGTGGTTTCCTGCCTCTGTTGACTTGCGTTTGCGACGGCTCGGCCTGTCACCGACGCGGATGCTGCCGCTTTCTCCTTGGTGGTGGCAGCTTGATGTTTGCTCTGTAGCATATCGCTGTCATCCTACCGGTTACTGGCTGATTTTTATCAGGTGTTGTGAAACCATTTTAATGCCTCAGTGACGTTTAAGGTTGCGTTCATTGTCAAAATAACGGGTTCATTTTCGCTGCATTTCGACAGAGTTGTTCAATGACGCACAGCTTTGACTTTTAGCGACTTTAACGTCTTTGCATTGTCCCATACTTTTAGTTTGATGAGATGTCACCTTTTTTTAGATATCAACAATTACCAAGTCAGATGCAAACAAATTTTGAAATACTACAAATACAACTTGTCTTCTCTTCATGCTGTCTGCTCCTTTTTTTATAATGGCATGTCAGTGATACCTTGTCCAATCGTTTAGTCTCAAAGGGCTGAACCTTTGAGCCACTGCGTCGTGTCTGTGTTCTGAGGCCCAGCGAACCCCGGTGTTGGTGGGACACTACTCTCTACACCCGAGCAGAGCTCACCTCCAGTACGAAGGCCCCTAACCTCCCTCTGACTCTGCTTCTGTTCCCCTGTTGCAGTGAGGGTGACATGAGGAGCTGCTTTTAGACTCGCAGCATTTTTGTGTCTGTGTCCTGCCCACTGTCAGTCCTGCTGGTGGCTGTGGTTTTGTGTACGTGGTGCACAGAGGGAGGAGGCTCTGAAGACTTGACTTTGGCCTGCGGACAGCTGAAGCCTCCGTGTTTTTCTTTCTGCCTGACTCTTCCTGTTGCTATTTAGGATATAGAGGCTGAATATTGTGCCTTAGAAACACACTTCTTAGTGGTGGTGTAGGTCTGATACTCAGGAGTCAAATTGTTTCCGATATTTTCCTGTTGGACACTCAACAAAACATTGTTGCATACTTGACTTCCTGCCTTTGTTTGACTTCTTTTTATCTTGTTTCTAGCATCTTTGCCCAATGGGTTTGTGCTGGTTAAGAACATTTGGTCTGTGTTGAGTTGTCTGTCTGAGACCAAGACAGATCAGACCAGTTCTTCACACCACAACCCGGCTTTGTGCACGGAGACATTATTCTGTTGAGGAGTGGCTTTCCCCACACTGGTGCCAGAAGTTGACAGAACACTATTGTCTACAGTTTCCCTGCATTTGCAGTCAAATATCCATTTGTTCTAAACTACATAACTTTTCTAACAATCTTATTTATCAGTAAACTTGAGGTGACACGTGCCCTCAGCCAGGGCCTTTGTACTTCAGGGAGTATTTCATGTACTTTTGCTCCACTGCAGGATTTAAGTAGTGTTTCTAATCCTGTAGGAAAACGTGTGACTGTTGAGCAGCGTGTCAAACCAGCTCATTACTTCAGCTCTGTCCTGATAATTAAAAAATATTTTTAGATCGTTGTTCTTCTCTGGGCACTAAGTCGCTTTATATGTGCTACTGCTTTTAGATATGAAGCCTCCATTGTCCTAAACAAAGACGAAGGCTTTTAGTTGGTTTTGTTAAATTTTTGGTACTGTACTAATAAGGACAAACACGTCCATGGTTGCTAAGAGACGTCCTCTTGCCTCCTTGCAGCATCTAGTTTGTCTGATGGTTTGTTGAGATATTCTGGAAGTGTTAATGTCCCTCCAGCTGCAGCTCTGCTGCAGTAGCATCAACGTCCCAAACCCAAACGGACTCCGCTGCTTCGGTATCTGCAGCCTGTTCTCTCCTCTTGTGGAGTATTCAATTACAATGCGAGTGTTGTGCTGTGCTTTGTCCGCTTTCAGAACTCTCATTAAAGTGTTTCTGAACGGCTGCAGTTTTACTGCCTGAGACCTGTAAAAACCAACAGTAATAACACCTAATGTCAACATTGTCACTACTTTTTACATATAAACAACCTTCTGAAACAAAAAACTGATTAAAATAAAGAAGTGTCACCTTCCAGTCAGACATATGTATGTGTCATGTCTCAGGTAATTGTTGTTTTGGGACAAAATGATCAGAAAGTAGTTAGAACAGAGAAGATTGAGCCAGTGAAATAATGTGTACTCATTGTAAGTGGATCTGGTTTAGCTTGACCTGTAAAACGTTAACTGTAGTGACGAACAGTCGTTGGGGGTGAAGAATAACTAACTGCCCCCAAAGCTAATATTAACTTGAAGTAAAACTCAGCGTGGCCATTTCCCACTGACGACAACTGTTGCCATCAAATAGCTGCGTGAATGTTTGTGTTGTGCTGTAAAGCATCCGTTCGTGTGCACAGAGCAGGTTCCTGTTTGGAGGACGTACACGGCTCCTTCTGTAGAATTTCACAGTTAGAGAAGAGACTGAGAGGAGCCGGCGTTTCAATCACTGGTTGGGGAGACATGCACATCTGTTGCACACCTGAACACTGGCCAGCTGTTGTCACACAGTCATTTGCAGGTGTGGAGTCAAATAAAACCGTTTGCAGGGAGTCTGCTGAATCTGCAGATGACTGAAGAGTGAAGTAGCCCATGTGGTGCCTTCAGGCGTCTTCTATTAAACTCATTGGTTGATTGATCATGCGACGTCGTTTTCACTCTGACCCTTGACGTTCAGACTTTGTTGCGGCTGCTGGAGATGTTCTGCTGACTTTTCTTGCTGGCCTGGTAAAATCCAGCAGAGCATTTGCTTTTGTGTGTTTGGTATTCTCTGCTTCACAAACGATGCAGCAAAAATAGAGCCATCAGCATAAACATGAAGTGTGAAATTACCTTGTGAATGTGTATAAGTGCTGTAGCTCACGATGAATGGACTAATCAGTGAGTTTTCATGGCTCTGCAGCTGTTTTTCACTTAGCTGTTTATTTCAGTCTTTCGTCTTCATGAAATAATCCAGTTCTCAAATTAAAAATGGTGCATAGTTTTATGACTTTATTAATTAGAATATTTAGTAAATTCATAAAATCTTCAACTCATTATTATGCCATCATTGGAGTTGAATAGGCACTAACTTAGCAGCAGCAGTTCTAAATTACTTCAGTTAATTAGTTTTGATTATTGTCAGTAGTTTCTTAAATGTGCAGTGAACTTTTTAGAAAGTGGGACTGATGAAGATGAAAGCTGCAGGAACCTTCCTCTCAGCTTCTCTGCCCTTTGCTTCGTGACCCAGTGTTGAAATAACTGTCTTCCCTCTGGATTCTCTCCACTTTCTCTTTTCTTTCTTTTTTCCCTCCTTTTCTTCCAATTACAGCTCAGTCTCAAGGTTTTCCCAGGACAAAATGAGTAAAGCTGATTACTTTTAAATTAGCTTCAGTGACTAAATGAGATGGTTAAATTGACAGGTTTTGCTAGAACAAAGAGAAGGCTGCAGCATGTGGAAGGGTGTGTCAGCTGTGCTGGGCTTTAGTTCTCAACAGCTGTTTCCTGGATTAGTTGCATTAAAGACATTACGCTGACATTTCACAGCTCCCCTTAGTCAGAAACAAACTTGTTTCGTTAGGTTTATTAGTGACCAAACTAATGTTATGTTGGATTTTTTATTGGCTTTTTATAAACCTACATTTCACATGTCGGGGGCTGCAGTAGAGCGAGCTGATGGTTTAGTCTAAAGGTGGAGCTTTCCTGGCAGACACTTTAGGTTTATTCTGTAATAGCAAGGTTGGTGCCGAGAGCCCTCCTTAACCCCGTGCTAACTCTCCAGCAGAGTTTATACAGTATAATGCTGCCTTCAGGTACCAGGGGAAACACACACAGAATAAGCTGCACAATACAGTCAGGGCAGTGAGACAGACTCTGACTGAATAATTATTACTTCTGATGGGTCACAACCTAATGTTGCATCTCCATAATAATCCATATATTATTTTGATGGTAAAAAGTGTCTTTTGGTTGATATTTTTCCTTCCTGCTGCCATGGTCGATGACCTGGTTAATTTTGGAGCGTGCAGGTGCCGGACAGGTCGCCTCAGATCAGTGAAGGTAAAGGTTGAAACATTGAACCTTATTAGCATTATCGCCTGAAGCTGTGTCCTGACTCGTGTTCATTCTTGGCACGGCATCAACCACGTCTACGCAACGCTGCACCGTAGACGTGCATCATGGGATGTTGTCTGTTGTAAACGCTGTTACAAATCTGATTTATTTTTTTACAGTCATCAGAGATTTTGCACCATGAATTATTGTTGCTATTTGTCCTTATTGCTTCATCTCATGTTTAATTATTTTTGTCTTTTTCAGGAAACTGAGATTGCTGCTGAATGCAATCATGTAAGTGATACCTGTGAAGTGCTCAAAAAAACCAACCTCCCAGCATGCATATATTATATATTTTATATTTGGGAAATTATAGTTCGGCTTATAAATGATTAGGTGTTTTTTATTTTAGTCATTTGACAAGGGATAAATGACATTGCTCAACAGAATCGAGTCAGTTAAAACCTAACACACTGTTGACCTGATGATTCAGATAGTTGGTTGTTAGCATTGGAGTGTGTGAGAACTGAAATCTTGATGGTTTCTGTGTTTCTCGTCTGCAGCTGCTGTGGAACTACAAACTGAATTTGACCACTGACCCAAAGTTCGAGTCTGTGGCCATGGAGGTCTGCAAGACGACCATCTCAGAGGTCAGTCAATGCGACCAGACCTCTACTGAACCAAGTGCTGGGCTTTAGGTTTAGTTTTCTTATCAGCTTAACAAAGCAGGGTTTTCAGACTGTTTCTACGTGTGCTCATTCTCAAACCTCAAACGTTTCTCACCTCACTCTATTTATATTAGACTTTTTTTTTAATAGAACCTTGGATGAACAATCCTTTGAATGTGCTTAAACACGTGAAACCACAGTGACATCAGTAAAGTACATGTTGTACAAATCGTGCGTTAATGCTCTTGATGCCACCTGCTGCTCAGGGACATAATTTTGATAAAGTACATTGTCATTACTTTAATAGTACAAGTTGTAAATGCTTTGCCTGAAACGATGAACTTCAGATGGTTTTTTGCAGCTAAAGTAGAAGTTAAAAGAAAGCTTTTTTTCTAGTCAAAGCTCTTTGCAGGATTGGTGTGTATTCACGTCATTGTAAAGGTCATGTGACTTTTCTCAACAGACGATGCAGCAGCATGTTGTTGTGTGCAGTTATGAAGCTTCCTGTGCTCCTCACTCAGATTAAAGAATGTGCAGTGGAGGAGCCGGGGAAGGGCTACCTGGTATCCTGCCTGGTGGATCACCGCAGCAACATCAGCGACTACCAGTGCAACCAGTACATCACTAAGATGACCACCATCGTTTTCGGCAACTACCGGCTGATCTGCGGATTCACGGAAAAATGTCGTGAAGACATAAACACTCTGCGATGTGGCAGCATCAGCACCGAAGAGAAGGTGAGAAGACTGACTGCAAATTGTCAAAAAGTGTAGACAAGCAAGCATGCTCTGACTCTGTTGAGCCAGTCTGATCCTCGTAGGCCCATTAGATGAGCACTTTTTATGGGAAAGCAGCTCAAGTGGAGATTAGACTGACTGTGGTGATACTATATATCACTATATACCCCCCCCCCCCCAGCTCTCACTACTAATATACATTTAATATACAAGACACATGCTGACAAAAGGATTTATGAAGTGAAAGCAAACCTCACTGTTATAAGTAAAAGTGACACTGATTTCTACACACACTGGTTTTGAACTGGCAACTCGGGAAGAAAAAAAAAGTTATCGAGGCACCTAAGCAAAATTTTTAGGAAACTGAAAATTCCAAATAGCAAAGGTACTTAGTTCAGCGAAATGTGATGCCAGCATTGTGAACCACTTACATTTTTCTCTTTTAAGCATTGGCTGAACTCAAAGCCCAAACAAAATCAATTATTAAAGTAATTGCGGTGGATTTGCAGCAATTACCTTAATCTGTTTATTGGCCCTGCACATTGATTAAAGAGATTATAGCATCTTACGGAAAAGCCTTCTTTAGGTTCAGGTTCAGGGCATTTCCTCTGCTTTGAGTTTTCTTTTGTAGAACATCTAACACTGTGGAGACGAGTGCTCTGTTTTGGTTTTATTGAATTTGGTTGATGCGACTTTTAATAAGTATCATGAAGAAAAGTCATGGCTGCTGAGCCAGGAGTCAGATGACTTCATTATCTGTTCCTCTTTGTAGTTGCTGGCCTGACCAAATGCAAAACAAATGAACTCGACGGCCACTGAAGAACCTTGTCGTTTCAGATGTAGAATTATTATTATTATTTTTTTTTTTTTTTCTTAAATGTATTCTGCAAATGTTCTGCAGGACCCTTCAGGAATGAAAACCATCCTGTGTGGCTGTATAATACTCAAAGCCTGGTGGTTTTTACTCTCTGCAGGACATCCACTCTCAGGGCGAGGTGATTGCCTGCCTGGAGAAAGGTTTGGTGCGGGAGGCCGAGGAGCAGCCGGGAGCACACCCCATCAAGGAGAACTGTAAAAAGGCCATTATGCGCATCGCTGAACTGTCCTCAGATGATTTCCATCTGGACCGGTACCTGTACTTCGCCTGCCGTGACGACCGCGAGCGCTTCTGTGAAAATGTGAGGATGTAATTGAAATCTGTAGTTTTGCTTTGTGGCAAGTTGATACTGAGCAAAACCCCTTCAAACGCATAACTGTCCCATGATTGCATGAATATGACCTGGAAAATAACTTATTGCTCTGCTTTAGTCCATCATGTTAAGTGTTAAGTTAATTTCCAGAGGTTTTCCTTCACACCTGTAAACTTTTAAAGGTTGCAGTAGCTGGTCAGCTGTTCAGGGCCAGTCATCTTGATATGAATTTTTATTTTCTTTTTCCGCAGACACTGGCTGGTGAAGGACGAGTTTACAAATGTCTTTTCAATCACAAGTTTGAAGAAGCGATGTCTGAGAGAGTGAGTGTTAAAGACTTAATATTTATTACCGTCAGCTCCATCGTACACATGGAAAAACTAGCAAAATGTCCGCTTCATGGTTTGAGCTGTTGTGATGCTCTGTCATCAGTGCCGCGAGGCTCTGACCACCAGGCAGAAGCTCATTGCTCAGGACTACAAGGTGAGCTACTCGCTGGCCAAGGCCTGCAAGTCGGACCTGAGGAAGTACCGCTGCAGCGTGGACACAAACATGCCCCGAGCCCGAGAGGCTCGTCTGTCCTACCTGCTGCTCTGTCTGGAATCAGCTGTGCACAGAGGTAAGCAGCTCCCGTAACCTTATTAGCTATTATAGAAATTGCCATAAGCTCAATTGAATTCCCAACATCCACTTTGTATTGCAGGTCGCATGGTCAGCGGCGAGTGTCAGGGTGAGATGATGGACTACAGACGGATGCTGATGGAGGACTTCTCCCTGAGTCCTGAGATCGTGCTTCACTGTCGCAGTGAGATCGAGGGTCACTGCTCGGGTCTGCACCGTAAAGGACGGACGCTGCACTGCTTGATGCGGGTCGGCAGAGGAGACATGGGGGCGATCGATCAGACCTGTCAGCGGGCGGTGAGTCAAAAAACATTAGCTTTGTTTTGTTTGACTTCAGAGGGGCTTAAATTTATGGATTCAGATATTTATTATTACTATTTTGCTCTTAGCTTCAGGCTCTGATCCAGGAAGCCGACCCTGGAGCTGACTACCGTATCGACCGGGCTCTCAATGAGGCCTGTGAGTCTGTCATCCAGACCGCCTGCAAACACATCCGCAACGGAGACCCCATGTGAGTGCTGTCCTGTCTTGTGCTCCTTAGCTGTTTTGTATATTTATAAAATTTTAGTGGCTTAAGGGTGCAGCAATATTTTAAATACAGGCTTTGCGGGTGATGTATGGTGACTTGTTACCACAAGGTTTTTCTTTGCTTTTAATGGAATAGATTTACTTTGAATGCTTTGAATTGATAAATTATCTTTGCATTTGTGGTTCTAATGCTGCAGGATCCTGTCCTGTCTGATGGAGCATCTATACACAGAGAAGATGGTGGAGGATTGTGAACACAGGCTGCTGGAGCTTCAGTATTTCATTGCCAGAGACTGGAAGTAAGAAAATATGTACACACACTGACTTGTTGTCTTTTTATCTGTGCATCACCACATTTTATAGACAACCTACTGGCTGAAGATAGTTACATGATCATTAATTCAGTGGGTAAAATACAGAACCAAAACACTGGGACTGTCGCAGCTTCCGTCTGTTCATTAGTGCGTTGTTGTATTGTTGACAGGTTGGATCCCATCCTCTATAAGAAATGTCAGGGTGATGCGTCCCGGCTCTGTCACACTCACGGCTGGAACGAGACCAATGAAATGATGCCGGCAGGCGCCATTTTCTCATGCCTTTACCGCCACGCCTACCGCTCGGTGGAGCAGGGACGCAGGGTGAGTCCAGATCACAGGGTTACAGCGTGTATGACACATAATTACAGAGAAGCGTAATGTCCCACATAGTGTCCTTATGTAAACACTTTTTTCTTTTTGCTTCTTTTCTAATATACACTGTATGTACAGTAGTACAATAGTCTATTTCAATCATATAACATCTCTGCCATGGATTCTTTTCCACCATATTTAAAATAAATGACCCCTCAAATGAAAGATTAGTCCAAACATCTGAACCATTTCGTAAAAGAATACACAAAATAAAGTTTCAGTTCAAAAACTGAGCAATTATAATCATCAGGCTCTGGAAATGTATTGTACATGTATGGATTTTTAGGGAACAATATTTTAGTTTTGATGGTAATAAACCCGATTGACTGATAATTTAACAGTGTTGCATTGAGGTGGCGGCGAAAATCACAGCTGCCTTATGATCAGATCAAATGTATATAACCTCATACCAATAGAAATGAATCACAATAAAGGTCAAATTCCAGCCTCGGTTTGACAGAAATGAACATATGGTAAATAAACAGGAGTTCTCTGACATGTTCTTGTAGCTCCCCAGTGGAGAGTCTGAAGCAGAAACTCACGTGAGTATGTTAAACCCATGGTAATCACAGGAAGGTGGACCCGACTGTCGTGATGTGTGGATGTTTGAAGGGAGACGTGATTGGTTGTTAATTCCAGCTGGTACTGCTGCATGTGGGGGCAGATTATTTCTTCCTTTTATAATTGGTAATTGCTGTGAAATGAATCTCCTTATCAAACTGATGCAAAGGATCAAACAGAGCTTCACTTGTGGGAAAAAATGTGATGTGTGTAATCACTGACTGCAAAAGATGTGAGGTGTTTTTAAAGTGATACTCCACCCAAGTGTATTAATGTCTCAAAAGCTGTAAAAATTGTAAAACCTTCAAAGTAAAGCTAGAGGACAAACTGTCCATCGGAACAACAAATCAAACATTAACAGTAGAGTATCACTTTAAGGCTCTTAAGTACAATTATTTATTTTTTTTAACTCCACGTCTTTGGTCTTCCTCAGCTTTCCAGGGACTGTAAGGTAGAGGTCCAGAGGATTCTCCACCAGAGGGCGCTGGATGTGAAGCTGGACCCTGAGCTCCAGAAGCGCTGTATGACGGACCTGGGGAAGTGGTGCAGCGAGAAGACGGAGCCTGGCCAGGAGCTGGAGTGTCTGCAGGACCGTCTGGAGGATCTGGTGTCTGAGTGCAGAGAAGTGGTGGCAAACCTGACTGAGCTGGAGTCAGAGGTACCTGCTGATGGTTTCCCAGGTTACAGTCACAGGATCAGCAGCTAAAGAACACGTGACCTGCTGGTTCTTCTGTGACCTGATGGGGACAAGACAGGTTAATGCAAACCTGATGGATCACTTACTGTTGCTCTTGTGTTCTCAGGATATTCAGATTGAGGCCCTTCTGATGAGAGCCTGTGAACCTGTCATCCAGGCCTACTGTCACGTAAGTGTGCACTAAAGCCCACACAGAGTTACTAGAAGAACAGTGACTTGTTGCCTAAAAACAACCAGAAACGCAGTTAAAAAAACACAGGCTCTAGGCACTTGTAAAAGAAACAGTAGTGTTGTGAAGGGCCAGTAGTCATGAGATGTTAAATCTTTGTTTTATAGTTAATCCATTAATCATAAGACCATCTCAAGGTCTGTATGATTATATTGCATTTTTGTCTTTTAGTTTGTGTGTAATTATCTCTTCAGTCCATTTTCCCATAAGATGACATATTTCTATGTGTCTGTCAGGAGGTAGCAGATAATCAAATCGACACTGGGGACCTGATGGAGTGTTTGGTTCAGAACAAACACCAGAAGGAGATGAACGAGAAGTGTGCAGTGGGTGTGACACACTTCCAGCTGGTGAGCAGACTCTCAATATGTTGTTGTGGTATTTTAGCTCAACAGCAAGACGAGACATTGTGTTGGTATCAATACGCTGCAGCTTAATATCTGACACAGGCGAGGGAAACATTACTGACCTGTGTGTTTCTGGTTGTAGGTCCAGATCAAAGACTTCCGTTTCTCCTACAAGTTCAAGACGGCCTGCAAGGAAGACGTCCTCAAACTGTGTCCCAACATTAAGAAGAAGTAGGGGATGCAATCAAACTGCTTTTGTAAAAGTATATGGCGTGACCGGGGCCGTGACCTCTTGTCTTCCTGTCATTCAGGGTGGATGTGGTGATCTGCCTCAGCACCACGGTGAGGAACGACACCCTGCAGGACATCAAGGAACAGAGGGTGTCCGTCAAGTGTCGTAAGCAGCTGCGGGTGGAGGAGGTGGAAATGGTGCGTCCGCCAACACAGCACTGGAATTCATTCACTGGATTTGACACATGCTTTAGTTTACACAGATTTTAGGTGTCTTCTCTCCTTCAGCTCTACATCTCCTACTTCTGTATTCTCTGGTACGGATCAATCTTCCTGTTTTCTTTAAATTCACTGTTTCTAAATCTTTGCAGTCGGAGGACATCCGTCTGGATCCAGAGCTGTATGACTCCTGCAAGCAGGACATGGCCAAGCTGTGTCCCAACGTGGCTTATGGCAACGCACAGGTCAGCAGCTACACCTCTGTCCATTCTCACTGCTGGTCCTGTGTCCTGTCCTAGGAGCTGACAGAACCGTAGGCATGATCCCTGTGGTACTATTGGAAATAGGTGCTTGGTTCACGTCAAATGCTGTTTAACATCCAGTAGGTGGCAGCATTTATAGTCCTCAAATGTAATGTCACCGTAGCAGTATTTTATCTTGTGATCTTTAATACCACAAATATTTTTAAATAGTAGTGTAAAGACCAGTCTTGACTGATGTTCTACACGGTTCATGTAATTCTAATG